>NC_079159.1:4134700-4441600 GCF_947563725.1 Argiope bruennichi | reverse complement strand
CCATCAATGAGAGCTTTATTATTTTTAGCAATATTGTTTGCTACAATGTAACTTGCATGTGTAGCTGCTTCTTGGATATCGCTGCTTCCCTTATTGAAAATAATTTTGTTGATCTGATAATTTTTTACAAATACTTTCTGCATTTTGTTTTCTTTCATATTCGGACATTGCTTTGTAATTTAAATTCTTATACTTAGATGTAAACTGATGGGAAATGTTATATTCTTTGAAGACTGCTACAGCTTCATTGTAGATGAGACACACTGATTTATCTTTTACAACTGTAAAAAATATTTCGAGGTCCACTCACCATTAAAAGCACGGCACTCTGAATCAACTTTACATTTTTAGTAGCCATATTGGGGTTGAAATATTTTACGAATAACCGAAAGAAGCACTAGCTACGCTATACTGTTAATAATTTCACCACTATTCATAATGATGCTGTATGTCCGCAATCTTTCCATACGCAATCACTAATATTAGAACTCGGGCAAAAAGAAAATGCCGCTGGCTGGAGCTTAAAATGCGCATATTTGAAGTCTAATTCACCTATATTGGATTCCCATATGTCTGATCCCCGAGAAAGAGATAACACTTTTTGGCACTAATCTACAGCTATAACTAACAAAGAACTTCCTCTTTTAACACTTTACCGATTGAAAGATGTCTGTGCTCGCTATTTCCGTCGATTTAAGCTTTGTAGAACAAAAGTAGAGAAAGTAAAAAGATCAGCAGTCCTTTGAATAATGCTTAATATTGTTAGATTTAATCATGTCCATGCCAAGGAAATATCCCTCTGGGTATCAAAAAAGATAATTAGCAGAAAAGAGAAAAGAAAAGAAGCCACAAATATTTCTGTTTTCTTATTTACCAAGTAATTCTGGAAATGAAATGGCTTTGACTTCAGAAGCTACAATTCAAACTTCAGAAAGTTCAGAACAAATTACACAATTTTGCAATGAAAATGTAGAAACTGAAATTCTTTGAAGAACCGCATGTTTCGACAAATATGGTCGAATCAGAAAATAGCGACGAAAATGACAATGACAAATATGACCAAGTGAATATAAGTTATCCAGGTTTGTGACCAAATATTATAATTGATAAGTTTAGAAGGTTTTATGTTAAAATTTGAAACGTACAGCATAAAGAAGTTGCTGCTAAGAATGCTGAAGGTAAATCATTTTCCACTATGTTCTATTTTAAAAATATACCAAATGGTGAAACCCAGGTTGGCAGCTGGTTAATTAATTTAAAAACACAATTTGTGTATTTTATTTTTGCTGTATAATATTTTCCAAAAGAAGAGGAAATGAACAATCTACACGATTTATAGGTGACTATAATAACTGGAGAAAGTTGTCAACTGCAATTCGAGATCATAAACGTTTTATTTATCTCTTTAATTCTTTTATTGGTGGGAATGAATAATTTAAACGACTAAAGTGATGTTCGACCCTTTGATATTAAGACTAAAAATTGAATTTTATGATGAATCTGGGGAATTTTTATAGAATAATTCTTAAGATACTACATAAACCATGAAAATTATTCTGTAGTGCGTAAGACTTAAATGCTGAACGATTCTGTTTCCAGTACTCACATTTAAAAAAATGCGTAGTTTCAGTAAATAGTGTTTTTTATTGATTGCGATTTTCACTTTAATTAAAAGTATACATTTTACGGGCGCTGACAGAAAATTAGAGAGATACATTATGGCTTAAGGACGTTTTAACAGTATGAGTGAATTAAATGAGTATAAAAATTTGAAACTTAAAATATTTTGATGAAGAAGCAATCAAAAACACATAAAATATTTGTATGTAACTTGAAATTTTAAAGAGTATTAAGATCGGCGAACCGACTGGTCGCCAAAGGCGGCTAGTATAAGAATAATTTACAATAGGAAAATTACGTAGTTATGAAAAAAACGAAACGAGAATTTTAGTTTTGATGCTAACCTTAGAAGATCTAAGATTTCTTATATATATATATATTTTAAAGCAAGAAAACGCTTATGAATTGTTCCAATTTTTTTCCCCGTGGTGAAAAATAAAATACAATTTTTTGAAATTCTCTGAGAGTAACATTTCGCCATCTTGCATGTGTGAGAAATCCCGAATATTTTTTTAATAAAATTTATTTCGAATTATACATTTCATCATAGCATATATTTCGAAGAAATTCTTTATTTTTAAAGCTCTTATGAATATGAAAACCCAAAGGATGTTTTTTAACAAATTTAACTTAGTGCGAAGTAGTTTCTTTGATGAAATTACAAATGAACACAAATTTCAGCTATCGGTTTCTAATATCAATAAAAGGTAATTTAATAACATTTAAAAATCAGCACATTTTAACTTTTTCTTTGTAGTGTTTATTTGAAAAGGTTAATGTCTATCCTCTGCAACTTTACTATAAAACTTTCTTTTTTCTGCAATCGAGAATTTGTTTTTATTCAGAAAGAAACTTGCCTGAAAATTAATTGAATTACATTTAGTCATTAAAATATGTTCATTCTTGAGATTTTGAAGTGAAATATAGTTTCTATCAACTAATAATTAAATGAATCAAATTACAAACAGTTCCAGGAATTTTAAATCATAATAAGAGACCGCTAACATAAAAAAAAAAATCTATTCCTTGAAAAAGAAATTTGGGAGTTTTCTATTCGTTTTCCTCTGTTAAAAATTTGCGTTTCTTGGATGTCATATGTATTAAATGCTCATAAATGTCATATGTTCATAAAAAATCTTTAAACAAGAAAGGTTAAACATTTTTGAAGAATTGTGTATCATTTTCAATTTTTCTATATCATATTTTTAAATTTCTTTATGTTTTTAGTACTAGAAAAATAATTTTTCTTCTGACTCTTATAAACGTTCTTTCTATTATTTAAAACGCCTTAATGACGATGCTTCTTCGGATAATCACATCTGGAAAAACGTTTGGAAGTAGACTGAGTATAAGAATTTATAAACGGGGAATGAGTAGCTTTTGAAATCACTAAATTCTGATCCCGAGCTTTTAGCAATGTAAAACGAAAGGTTAGAAAAACTCAGCCTTTTATTTTTCTATCCAGAAATTAGTACAAGGCTGAAAATCATGCTGTAAATTATATGGTGATTAGTGAACATAGCTAGCTCAGCGATGGTGAACTCAAAGCCCCGTCCGGCCATAGCATCCGAAGTGGCGTAGCGATTATAAACTCAAAAACGAGCCGCCCTAGCCCTGTCGTAACATCCGGGATAGTGTAGCGATGGTACACGGAAAAGCGAGCCACCTATGCCAGTCGTAGCAACCAGAATAGCAAAGAGATGGTAAGTGGGGCATGGCCTTATTATTATTATTATTATTTATCTAGTCTTAATATTTCTCTTGAAAAATGAGAAAAGCATACTATACATTTGTCCCCATGACACCTTTTAAGAGTGGTGCCGGGACATCTATACTCTCCTTGTTACCCAGTCATACGCCACTGAGTCGACATTAGCTTGTTTCAATAGAGGTGAATTACTTTTGCGTAAGATCTTGGCTCATTCGAACCTTTTTTGACTCGAATTCGTCAGTGATTCAAATTTTTGCCTAGTCGTTTGAATGTTCTATTTTTATGTTCTTGTTAGCACGTTCGCTCTTTGTGTCCTCAGCTATTCTGATTAAATACATTTTAAAAGTTCTTAATTCACTTGAGAATTAAATTGCAACATGATGTATTCAACTCAAAACAGCAATTTTAAGGTGAAGTCTTTTCTTTTGTTGCGATGAAGTTCGGGATAAATCCAGTTCTTAGAGTAATCCTGTCGGCTTCCAATGAGCCTGCCTTTCATTTTGTATCACTCTCTCTGCTGTTTTTGTTGCATTCATCACAACAAAGAAGAATGTCTGTTGGCGCTCAGCAGGGTAGATCGTTTGATTTAGAATTACAAACATGGCATATATATTCTTTGGACGATAAAATTGTGAACACTGGAGCGATTTTTTTTGTTGAAATTTTTATTAAAATTTTCATTAACAATTAAACTTTATCCATGGAAAAAAGGGTGCTAGAGCCTAAAAAAAGTTGGGTTTCTGTCTATTGGTCCATATATTAAAATTCGAAATGATGCTACTCATTAACCCATCGCGGGAAATCCTGTATAGCCCCGAGATACCGGAATGTGCGACAGTAGTTGTCTGAACCTTTGAGTCTGACGTTCAAATTGTATTTAAAAATTTTCATTAGCTTATTTTAAAGTTTTAGGGTAGGTAGGTATTCAGTGTTTTAAAGTATAGAATGTTTTTAAGGTTTTAGTATTATATACTTTGAAGTTATTAGATGTTTTTTAATTATATCTTGCTAATTTGTCATTTTGTTTGTTTTTGTTTTTGCTGTCCATGGACAAGAGAACAACAACAACAAAGATTTTGTCGTTTTTCAGCTATAACAACCGAAAATATTACAAAGTAAAAATAGCTTCATATCATCTTAAAATTCAAAAAAATTATCAATTCAGTCATGCTTTGCTATATATTTTTATAAGTTTTTGCTATATAATTAAAAAAAAAATATTTTAAACATATTCTCCAACAAGAATACAAAGATACGTAAGAATTCTAAACGAATATTAAACATATTTTCACCCTCTAATGTATATTTATATATGCCAAATTTCCTATAGAGCACCAACACATACCCAGAGATAGTAAGAATAGAAAAAATTGTAATTTTAAATACGTTAATAGCAAAAATAAAGGGGTCGTAACCACTGACGTAATGTTACATGATTTAGTTTAGTTATATTAACGTCCGTTTTAAAGCAACACTAGGGCAATTTTGGGACAGACCTCGTCATTTTGAACCGCGGTCAGATGACGGCTCGAGGGCTCGCACCCTCTCTCCAAACTTCCCCAACACACCAGAGGGAGGACGTTTGGCCCCAGCGGATTTAGCGTGTACCAGGCCCGCTTGCACGACGGTTTTTCGGTAGTATTGGGTCTCGAACCTGAAACCCTCCAGTTCTGAAGCCGAGACCTTACCACTAGGCCACCGCGGCCCTTATTGTTAGTAGAGATAGAGATGAACAACAAAAATTTGTAATTGTAATTTTAAATACCTTAATAATAAAAAAGGGACTTGTAACTATCGACATCATAATCATGTATATCGTTTGAAAAATACTCCCACAGAATCAATTTATAAACATTTTTATATTTAAAATGTATCTGTTAAAATTAATGACATTTGAGATTAGAAGTGGCTTGCAAAATCTTATTTTGAAAAGTCATCAATTTATATGAATTAATCAGAGCACAGTGGATTTTTTTCTCTTCTGCTTAATTATTTTATTAAGTAGATATTTTCTTTCGATAAATACAGTGCTCAAATTTCAAGTTATGGCTTTGATGGACTATTAAAATTTTTCTAGTACAGTTTATTAAAAACACGATCGTTGGTATTATGTCCAAAGATCAATATGGATTAAAGACTGACATTTGGGAATGTATTGGCGTTATTGTTTAGGAATGTCGGTGACTATCGTTTAGATCATTAATCACACGCAGATAAAAACAATGGATGAAACACTAATCTGGATTATCAGATGTCATTTTATTAAACCATGACTTATATTTCTTCGAAGTAGCTATGTAATTAAAAATCAATTGCCATTTGATAAAATTTGCTTTGCTGAAAACAATACTTTTGAGAGCAATTTCCTATATATGAGGAAAACTTAATCATTAGTCATTAATTATGCAACTGATTATTCATATAATAGAATTAGTATTAATGAAAAAAAAATGTAATAGATTTTTTTTGTGGTATTTTGCAAAAACATTCGTGAGAAGTTTGTAATACGTTTTTCCCCATTATATATACAGACTAATTGTGGTAATATATATTTATGTATTTTTTTTTTTTGATTTGAGGATAAGTAGGCATGAAATCCTTTAAGAATACCTTTATTCTCCATGAAATAAAAGAGTTCCATTTTCATTCGTCATTAAGATTTCTTTTTAATGCGGGGAATGACGTCCGAAAAAGAAGGTGAAAAGCAGGAAAAAGAGAGCAGGTGAAAGTATTTCAAACTGTAACAGTTTAAAAATAGGAGTTTGCAGTGAACATATTTTTGGGTTCAGCACGTCTTAGAATCAGTTTGGCAAAATAATAGTCCGCGAGACTCAAAAGCCAAAACCGCATCATTAAAATACAATTATTTGTAAAACGCGGATAAACTGACATTATTACATACACTCTGTATGTGTTCTATTAGCATTTTAAGACAGACACTAAATCAAAATTCAATTTCTTCACAGCATCAGAAATAATCTATACATATAAAAATGAATGTGTGTCTGTCTGTCTGTACTCGATAGATTCAAAAACCACAGATCCAATCGCCGTGAAAATTTGGGAAATTATTAGGTTTTGAAACCCTAGGAAGGTTTTTGAATTTTTTTTTTTAATCAGAGTTGGGGCTTTTTAATTATTAATTAAAAACTAACTTTCCCGCCAAAAAAAATCTTGTCATTTTCTCACCTCTAAATGAGTAAGGCTTATTTTTTTCCCCCACTCTAAAGAGGATAGGCTTAAGAAATTTTCGGCAGATTATTTCAAAGGATTCTGTTTATTTTCTTAAGGTTTGATGCATTTAAAGTTAAACATTGTTAATGAATCGATCTTTCAGATTCATTCTGAAGTACTTTCGAATAAAAAAAAAAACAGAATAAAGGAAATTAAAAATGCCCAATCAGCATAGTGTTACCCCAACTGGAGTAGAAAAATTCATGCATTTGCGTTACCATAATTGGCGTTGAAAATTCATGCATGCGCATCGTGTTCTGATTGTTGACAACGGATATGTTTTCGACCTATTATTTCAAACGATTCTGTTTATTTTTTTAGTGTTTGATGCATTTAAAACTAAACATTGTTAATGAATCGATCTGTTCTTGATGAAACTGAGAAAATTTTGTTGAAAACTTCTTGAGATATTATATAAATTAAGAAAGATATTCTTTAGTGCCCATAAAGTTTAAATACTCAGTGACTCTCTTTTCAGTTCTCATATTTAAAAAAAATGCTTCGTTTCAGTAAAATTTTTTTTAAAATTATATTTATTGCAGTTTAATCATTTCCACTTTAATTTAAAGCATAAATTCTACGGGAGCTAACAGAAAATCAGAGAGATACATATTACGTTATGGCTTTATAATATTATGAGTGAATTATGTGACTATTAAAATTTGAAGTTTTAAAATATTTTAATGAAGAAGCAATTAAAATGGGAGTTCCATAATTTAAAGCATAAATTCTACGGGAGCTAACAGAAAATCAGAGAGATACATATTACGTTATGGCTTTATAATATTATGAGTGAATTATATGACTATTAAAATTTGAAGTTTTAAAATATTTTAATGAAGAAGCAATTAAAATGGGAGTTCCATAATTTAAAGCATAAATTCTACGGGAGCCAGCAGAAAATCAGAGAGATACATATTACGTTATGGCTTTATAATATTATGAGTGAATTATATGACTATTAAAATTTGAAGTTTTAAAATATTTTAATGAAGAAGCAATTAAAATGGGAGTTCCATAAAATATTTAATTATTAAAATTTTAACGTGCATAAAGATTGGCGAACCGGCTGGCCGCCAAAGGCGGCTTAATTCCTTCAGATTTCGTCTTTGTCGATGTAAATATGCTTTCGAAACTTTCTATGTAAATATTCGCAATTAAAGAGTTCTCTCATATCACATCCGTAGTAATTATTGAAGATATTTTACAAATTGGCGTCCGTGACAGGACTATGGATTATCTAAAACGGGAGGGAACACAACTCAGGCGATTATTTACCAAATCGTGAAAGAAGTTGAAAATGCTGTGAAAACGGAACTGGTAAGTAAAATTGAATTGATACCGGTATTTAATATTTTAAGTGATAAAACTGAAAGGTTATTTGAAATAGATGAAAAAATAAGAGTAAAATGGTCCGAAATGGAAAATATTGAAGAAGAATTTTCTAATGACCTTGACATAGCGGAAAATTATCGCGATCAGTGGATTGCTATGAAAACGAAAGCCGATTTTGTTTTGGCTATACGAAAGAAGAAAATAGCGATACTTCCTGTGTATTAAATGAAACAAAACGAACTTTTCGCCTTCCCAAGTTGGAATTAACATGTTTTGACGGCGATATAAAGAACTGGCTCGGATTCTGGGGACAATTAAAAAAAATTCACGATGATGATAGTATTGATTCGGATGATAAATTTCAATATCTTTTGCAAGCGACGGAAATTGGTTCATCGGCAAGAGATTTAGTCGAAAGTTTTCCGCCGTCGGACGCGAATTATAATAAAGCTATTGAACAATTGAAATCGCGTTTTGCTAAAGATGAGTTGTTGATCTAAATTTATGTTCGTAAACTTTTGAAACTTGTTTTAACACAAGCAAACAATGGAGAAAATTTTACTTTACGTGCTCTTTATGATAAATTAGAAACCCAGCTAAGAGCATAGGAGACATTAGGAGTGACATCTGAAAAGTACGAAACCATGCTGTATCCATTAGTAGAGTCAGCTCTTTCAGAAGATCTTATAAAAGAGTGGGAACGAACACGTAGCAGAGTTGAAAATAAAGTCAAGCCGAATATTTTGGGAAACTTGTTAGAATTTCTTCGATCGGAAGTTGAAAATGATGAGAGATTACAACTTGCTAGATCCGGTTTTGCATAGGATCAAGAGTTCCAAAGAATTAAACCAAAAGATAAAATTCCTACGCCAGCTTGTATTGTATCTAGTGAAAAGAAAAGAGCTGATAAAAATGACAAGCAATGCATATTTTGTAATAAGTCATTTCATAATACAACAGAATGCTTTAAAGCTCCTGTGTCACTGGAAGAGAAAAAAGAAACATTAAAGAAGAAAGGTGCGTGCTTTATTTGTTTGAAACCAGGTCATAATACAAAGATTTGCAGGGCCTATTTGAAGTGCATTATATACAAGAAAAAACATCGTAGTATTATGTGTCCAAATATAAATCAAACAAAACAAAATCCATCACCTAAATTAGATGCCAAGATTCTCTTGTCACCAAGGAATTCATCTACATTATTGTTACCGGTATTGGTGAAAATCATCAATAAAGACAGATCTTTAACCCTTATCGTGGCAAGATTGCTTTTTTTGAAGAAAAGCAAAAAAAAAAAAAAAATGTATATAAGTAGCTATACATTTTGTATAGTATACCATACATACAACTTTATAAAAATTATTTTATAGCGGTAGTATATTTTTATAAAGTTGTATGTATGGTATACTATACAAAATGAACATAAGGATTAATTATCGGAGGATTATTCGATACCGGAGCTCAAAGATCTTTCATAAAAAAGGATATTGTGGATAAACTAGGATTGGAACCATTAGATCAAGAAATGTTAAGGCATAGACTTTTTTGGGGCAGTGAAACTAAACAAAAGTCCCATAATGTGTATAGCATTACATTGCAGAGCTTGTGTTCAAATTTCAGGCACAACATTTCCGTTTTAGATGAAAAGAAAATATGTGGTGCTATTCCTTGTGTAAGTAATCCTGAAATTTTTCCCATTTTGAAGAGAAAAAATATAGAATTAAATGATACAGGGGAAGATACTCCTGAAATAGATTTATTAATAGGAGCAGATTACCTTGGTGTATTGCTAACGGGATCAATTGAAAACATTGATAAAAATTTAGTAGCCATAAAAATAAAACTCGGATGGACATTTCAAGGTAAACAAACGAAACAGTCAAAATCTTTAGAGAATATTATTTATGTTGCTAATTTAGATTTGACGGAATTATGGAGCCTAGATGCCATCGATATACGAGATCCTGTAGAAATTAAATCAAGGCAAGCAGCCGATGAAGAAACAGTTGAATTTTTCCGTAAAACTATCAACAGAAATGAAGACAAGAGATATGAAGTATGTTTGCCGTGGAAAAGTGGATATCCAGAATTAGAAAGCAACAAAATATTAGCCACTAAGCGTTTGATGTCAACTACAAAAAATCTTATTCGATCATGATATTTAAGCGAATACGATGATGTGTTTAATGAGTGGATTCGAGAGGGAATTAACGAAATTGTAGATGAAGATAAGAATAAAGGACACTATTTACCTCATCATCCTGTAATAAAGACTGGAGATACAACTACAAATATTCGCTCAGTTTTCGATGCCTCAGCAAAAGACTCAAAAGGAAATTGCTTGAATAATTGCTTAGAAAAGGGTCCAAATTTATTAGAATTAGTACCAATATTAATAATGCAATTTCGTAAAAATGCTATCAGATATTAAAAAGGCCTTCTTACAAATCAGTCTGAACCCAAAGGAGAGAGATTATTTTAAGTTTTTATGGTGGAAAAATTTTTCAAGAGAAGAATTGATCACCCTGAGACATTGTCGAGTGGTATTTGGTGCTTCTCCTAGTCCATTTTTACTTAAGGCAACGATAGCTCATCATCTAGAGAATGTTTCAGATGGAAGGAAGGAAACAGTTCGTCAACTTCAAAAATCCTTATAAGTAGATAACTGCATAGCTAGTTTAAAAATTAGGGGGGAGGTGGCCAAATATATTTCTGAAGCTAAAGAACTGATGTCTGCTGTCAAATTTGATTTACGAGGTTGGGTTGCTTCTGAAAAAAATGTAGAAGAAACAAAAAAGAGATATATTCCAATACTAGGACTTTCCTGGGATACTGAAAATGATGAACTTTCTTGTAACAGTGCTATTAACATTTCAGAAGAAAATATAACTAAACGAACATTATTATCTACTGCTCAACGAATTTACGACCCAATAGGATTTACGAGTCCAACTACTCTAATTCCAAAGATCATTCTACAAAAAACACGGAAAAGAAAAATTAATTGGGATGATGTGCTTCCACCAGATATATGTAATGAATTTTCAGCCTGGTACAAACATGTAAATCTGCTAAAGGACTGCAAAATTCCAAGAAGACTCATTTCAAATCCCTTTAAAGATTGTCAGATAAGTCTTCACTGTTTCAGCGACGCCACTTATGCCGCATATATTTTTTTTACGTGCTGAATATAACGGGAAAGCTTCAGTTCAATTAGTAGCAAGTAAATCAAGAGTGTCACCAACAAAGGAAATTACAATTCCTCAATGAGAACTGTTGGGAACTCTTATATTATCCCGATTATATTGCCAAGTGACAGATGATCTTAACTTGGAACTGCTGTCTTAACTTGGATTAAACGGGATAGTTCTTGGAATACATTTGTAAGAAATAGGATAACTGAAATAATAAAATATACCAACTCTGATAACTGGCATTTCGTGCCAGGTCATATGAATCCAGCAGACCTTCCTTCAAGAGGTTGTGATGCAAAGATTTTATTGAAAAGCAAGTGGTGGGAAGGTCCAGAATGGTTATCAAAGTCACAAGAATTCTGGCCTTTGAATGAAAAACAAATTACTGATGAAAATTTAGTTGAATCAAAGAAAAGGAAAACAATAGTCAGTAATGTGAAGCATGAATCAGTTAACTTTACGGCCAATTTACTTTATTTATCGAAATATACAAAGACTTTAAGAATGCTGGCTTGGATACTACGTTTGATTAGAAACTGTCGTCTTAAAGAAAAATGTAAGGAAACCGAACTAACCTATGAAGAAGTCTAATCAGCTGAAAACTGTTTGCTAAAGCTAATTCAAAAGGAAAGTTTTGCAGGAAGCAAGATGAAAGCATTGAAAAATATGCAAACTTTCAAAGACGATTCCGACATTCTTAAAGTTAGAACTAAGCTCATACTGGGAGATGAAGATAATTTTAAGTGCCCAATATTGTTGCCGATACCATGAAATAATTCGTCGATTGGTACACTAGAAACATTGTGAGTTGCAACATGCCGAACTTCGAACTCTCATTTCCAATTTGAGGGGAAATTACTGGATTATTTGTCAATAAAATAGCAAAACGAGTAAGCTCTCATTGTATTACTTGCAAAAGATTTAAAGCCAAACCTACGGAGCCACCTTTAGCACCTCTTTCTAAAAATAGAATAAAAGTTGCTGCAGCATTTGAGGTCACAGGATTGATTTGGCAGGCCCATTGTTTTTACGTTCTGGAGAAAAGACATGGATTGTCCTTTTTACCTGTGCTATTTATAGGGCTGTTCATCTTAAGTTAGTCAATTCCTTGTCCACGGAAGCCTTTATAATGGCTTTAAGAAGATTTTTTGTTAGGAGAGGTCGAGTTAATATAATCTACACTGATAACGGCACCAACTTCGTTGGTTCAAGTAATGCCTTGAAAAATCTAGATTGGGAGAAGATCATGTCGTTTTCCACTATCATGAAAATTAAATGGAATTTCAACCCTCCAACTGCTCAATGGTGGGGTGGATGATCCGCATGCTAAAAGAAATGCTAAGGAGAATTTTGGGCCGAAAAAGTATTGATTATGAAAAATTGGAAACTCTTATATGTGACCGTGAAGCTACAATAAATTCCAGGCCTCTCACATATATTGAAGATAATTCAGAAGTTCTAAGGCCATTGACACCTGCTTGTTTCTTGCAAGCATTCCTAGTAGTGATACAACTGATTTAGACGAAATCGGCAGTAAAAGTCTAAATAGAAGATCACGTTTCATACAAAAACTACGGCATGATTTAAGAACGAAATTCCGCAAGGAATACTTAGCAATGTTATTGCATAAAGGTCGTCACACTTGAGATAAATCTTTGAATGTTGGAGACATAATTCTCCTTGAAACTGATGGAAAACGCCTTCACTGGCCCTTAGGAATAGTAACTGAAGTCCTCCCTGGAGCAGATGGACATTCAAGAGTCGTCAGAGTAAGAACATCTCAAGGGAAAAAATTAAGACCATTTCAGACTTTATTCCTTGGGAATCAGAAGTTCTGAAAAATTACCATTCATTGCTCAGCAAAAGGATAAAGACACAAACACTCAACTTCCTGCAACTCCAGCTGTTTCAGATCAAGATTCCAGTGAAGATGATGATTATATAAACAAAGTAACTCCTGATGTTGTCACTAAAGCTGGCCGGAGTATTAAAATTCCCAACAGACTCAATTTGTAACTTTTGCTGCAATTTCAGGTACTCCATAAAATTGCAATTATGTAAGCGTCATACCAGTTGCAACTCAACTCCGCTCCAGTGTAATTCATTCAGATTTCGTCTTTCCCGATGTAAATATGCTTTCGAAACTTTCTATGTAAATAATCGCAAATAAAGTGTTCTCTCATATCACATCCGTAGTAATTATTGAAAATATTTTACAGCGGCTAGTTCATTATAAAACTTTTCACATTGTTAATGAGATAATGCTTAAGTTGCTGAATAGAAAGTTAAGTTGCTATATAGTTTGCGGCATCTCCAAGTGACACCCAGAGCCATCTGATGTTAAAATCGGCCGTGTAATTATCTAAAAAGAAGGAATGTGAGCTAAAATCCCACTTCTAACACCAAATGTTAAGGAACTTAATCCAATAAGTCCGTAAAGTCGCGGGTTCGCTTGTAGTGGGCGTATGGTGTAACACAAAAGACCTCAGTAACAAACGATGACGTTTATCAACACGTCACAAATATACAGACGAAAAAACACAGCTGAGATGTACACAAGCAATACACAGCAGCACACTACAACAAACAGTGGCCCACAAGTAGTAATCGGTAGGTAACAACAATCACAGCACACAAAGCGACCAGACGGAATTCAGCAGGAGGAGGGAATATACGTAACTTCTCTTTACGGTCTCACCAAATGCCTGCACTTCTCCACTGCCTCCTCGCTTTAGCTTTATCCAACTGCCGACTCACTACTACAAGACTGCCAACTCCTCACATGGCTCAATGATGCTTCTACAATAAGAACCAGGATTCGGCACACATCTCAATTCACCAATCGCTTGAGCTCCACTCAACACTTGCGCTTCGCTGGACTGATCCAACTAATTCGCCGTTGACTCGCTATGCGACTCTGTATACGACTTTTATAATTTCCGGAGTAGGGCAGAGATGGTTCTGGAACAACAAGCATGTCTCAACTCCGATTGGCTCTATAGCCAAAATTCTTGAAGATACTAGATCACCTATTTTGTTGCCAAGCCCGGGGGTCATTGATCCGTCATCCGATCAGCATCCAACAGAACTGATCGTAAAAGGTCTTTCCTACGATGCAACTAACTGTGCTGGGAAACAACATTACAGATTCGTAATAGTATTAAGATTTATATCTAACTGTTCCTTCATCCACTCAGTTCTCACAAGCAAAGACAATGAAGAGTATGATGAAATCTATTCGTACCATAGTTAATTGTAGAAGTCGCAATACTTTATTTTCACTACTCAAAACATAGATAAATTATATTTAAAAAAAAAGATTTTTCTCTCCCAAGCTATTGTAATTTTAAAAAAAAATTTAACTGATACCCTTGTCAGATATTTCCTCTGAATTTAATTATACAGTCATCAACAGCAGGATTTGTTTATTGCCTGTTTTTTTAAATTCATTTTTTTCTTTCTCATATACAAAGTTTTGTAATTCTTAAAAAATTCAAAGTCGAGATTTTGACGAATCTCCGCATTTTAGACTTTCCCGAGTTGGAAAAACACACTTTTGGAAATGCGACAAAGGTAAATAATGCCTTGAGCTAAACGGACGAAATTCGGTTTGTGGTCTTCACCGCCAATGTACAGATTTCTATAATATTTTTGAGCAAAATCTATTCCGTCTGTCCGATCGTTCGAATATAATTAACACGGTAACTACAAAATGAAGTGAGTTAGAATTATTAAATTCGGTACACAAATTCAACAACTATATCGTAGACATGAATCAAATTTTAAGCCAAATAAAACGAGTGGTTCACCGTCTGTCGCTTTGTATTTTCACATGCATTATAAACACGATAAGGAAAAACGCAGCAATTTAAATGAATGACATTTGGATCTTGTTACTAAAATCGCAATTCTGCGCCAAATTTTTGTTTTAACTGATCGAAAAGAAGATTTTAAAAATGTATAATCCATTTTATTTACTACATTACGAAGCCCAAAACTCTCGTGTGCATGTCTCATCAAAAATAGAAATTCAAGCACTTGTGTCAATCAGGTGTCAAGGAGCGAGAAAAATAAATTTATCAGAAAATAAGAGAGAAAGTTTCGGGAAGACCACTCTCACAGGTTGCTTCTGGGTGACCAGAGTAGGAGCTGATTTCATCAAGGCAAGCAGAATTTGGTGCTATAAATTTGTGCAGAAATCAAAATACTTACGTAATAGATTATTTCTCAGTGTTACTTAAAGATAAAGTGTCTGATTAAAAATAAAAACAGAGTCGTACAATTCAAGTTGCTCTTGCATTTAAATAGAACCATTCCCGACATTACAGTAGTATTTAAACAATGAAACACACCATTCAAGATTTTTAAAAAGTTTAATACATCAATACATAATATATATGCTTTTACAAAAGTCAATACAAACCATAAAGCAAGTTTTTACAAGAGTGAACGATGATTTCAGCTTCCGGCGATGAATGAAAAAGTTTCTTACTTATAAAAATGTTATAAAAAAAAAGAGTACTTTTTTTATACAGTGGCGTATCAAGGTGGTGGACTGGGAGGTTGTAGGTTCCAGGGGCACCAATTTTTGGGGACGCTAAGGCGGCAATATTTTTTTTTTGTTTAATTTATGTTTTTAAAGACAGATGTCAAAACATAAGACAGAGGGACTGAACAATAAACTGTATGCCCTTATTTATCCCTGGCACGCCACTGATTTTGTGTACTCATTGCTGCCATTCAACATGCGATGAAGATGTGAGAAGATTTTGTCCATTTTCCAATTACAATTAACATAAATTAAAAAAAGAAGTATCAATATAATTTAACTATTACTAACTATATTTAAAAATAGAAGTGGACTTTTTAGAATGTCAAAAATAGTCCAGCTATTACAAATTTCAATTCATGAATGAAATTCTTTTATATTTAGATTATGAACAATATAACACAGATTCCAAATTCGGATTTAAAGCTGCTAAGATTCCAAAATTGTTATTAGAACCTTAGTAATGTCAAATATTTAATAAATTAAGATTTTAAATCCATCTTTGTTTAATAAAATACTGGCATTTTCTATTTACATTTAGTTTTCAAAAGCCAAAATAAAACTTGCAAAACTCTTCAAATTAAAAAAAAAAATCAAAAATGAAAATGTAACTTAGTAATAATTCCGACAGTAATATGAGTAAACTTTGAATTGAAACTAATGCGCGTGATGTAAATGAATTCAAATACTAAAATAATTTTTACATAAATACCGCAAAAGAGCCAGTATTAAATATTTTGATATTCTATAATTGCATTGAAGAGCTATAATGTTTAAAATTTCAATTCATTAAAAGTCACACACAAAAACCTGCAAATCCGTTCCAAGTGTACTTGCGCGAATTTGATCACATTAAAAAAAAAGTAACACGAATATGATTCAGCATAACGATATTACATTACATATATCAATATTTCCATGAATTTGAAAAAATATCAGTTAAACTTCGAAGGATTTGAAGGCATCCAAGGATAAGGAATTGAATTAAAAAATAATAATAATAAAAAAAACCGAACATATATATATATAAGTTCTTCGACATTCGATAAAATAAAGTTGCTACGCGAATTTCCACCAATCGAAAAGCGTCAATCGATGGCAATGGCGCCTCATTCACCGTGGTATCTTCATTGAAGTGGACGTTGAATGGCAAACAGTCCATCTGTACAGTGTGAGAATGAAAAACGAAGAGTCCCTCTCTTAGTTGATGGTGAGAGTGGTGTATCGCCTGTAGTTGCTGTTTCGGATGATGTAAGGCAGGACGATGACAGAGGCGATGATACACATGGCGAGTACGTTGACGATGATGCCCTGTTCAGGAAAGTCCTTGTAGTTAGGTTTGCCATCCTTGCCACTAGAACAGAAACATGGAGGCGTAAGTTTCAAATGGGGAAGAAAGCAATAAAAGTATAATTTTAAAGCAATAATGCATTGAATATAAGCCAGCACTTGTGATACATTTTGGATTCGTCCGAGAATATATGCGGTTCTGGCAAAAGGGACTCGAAAGAGTTTTTTTGTACATATTAGTCTTTAATTCTTTTTTTAAATATCGAAATGAATGAAGGTTTTATTTAAATCCGGAAATTAAAAATCATAAAATGATAAGAGAAAAATAATAATTGAATCACAGAGTCTTAGAATCCAACAAAACAATTTTCGTCCTTTTTACCAAATAATACACATCATCAGTTTCATTGTTATCTATCTATGAAATGGCAAAAAGATAGAAAATCCAACGATATGTATAATAATTCCGTTGGCTGATTAAATAAAAATCAGCAGAATACACATATGCTTAAAATTAAGTATGCCTATCATATTACTTAATATACAAGGAACTAAATAACCACACAACGACTATATGTATAATAATGACATAAGAAGCCGCGAGCAGTTTTTGGTAATCATATAAGTTTATAAATTATCACTTTTTCCATGGTTCTATACAGTCTTTAATAAAGCAAAATCTGTGAAGGAATGAGTTTTAGAAAAATCTTGAAGCATTATGTAATTCTGAAAATAATTAATCCGATTATAATTTTCTCTGATTTTAACATTTGAACTTCAGATACAAATGTAATAATAGATTCTTGCCACTAGACTCATAATATTAAAAAAATCTAACAATGCAAAAATAAATAAAAAACAGCTTTTAAAATGTCCCTTTTATTAATGTACTAAATAAATTTTTATTATAAATATTTTCAGTTTTTTTCATTTTGAATCTAAAATCTATTATCATCATGGAAATTTGAAATTAATTATTTCAAATTCACTAACGGTAGCGCCACTAGTAAGAAATCAGATTTTGATCATATTAATGGATTGGCTTATAATAAAGCTCTGAAAATATTTAAACAGTATGATAATATTTAAACAAAAAATAAAAACATAAAATTTCAAAATTCTAACATAGGAAGAAGTTAATTTAAAATCGATTACGAAATTGCATCTTTATGAGCATGAAATAAATCAAGTTGCTTAAAGGTATATAAAAATGGCGCAGTTCTGAGACATCACCGCGGCGAATAACGCATCTCGTTCATTGCTTTGAAGTCAGAATGGCAGTCAGGTTGGGAACACCAGAAGAGAGATCAGGAGGGCAGTTTGTTGCCTTTTTTTTCCATGGAGAAGTACATTGAACTTCTCAGACCGCTCAGAGCACTTTCTGGCTGGGGTGCAAAAGGTGATTCTTTCCAAGGTGGTTGTATGTTTTTTCATATCATTTTAAAAAGTTCTTGATGGTAAGTGACAATTTTTATGTGATAGTTAATTCCTAAAATAACCATAACTGAAATTAAAAGTTCATCTATTATTTGATTTTTTTTTTCCTTTCATCTTGCAAAATATTTTCTAGTTTCGTGAAAATGAATGTAGTATTCAAGGAAGCTTTATTCTGAAATTTATAAAGATTAAAAGTTCAATAAACCAGCAGTCAACAAAATTCGAAACATCTTTTTTCCCTAAAGGCCGTAACAAAGATTTGTATTTCTCTGAATATAAAATAAATAGACTTCAGAGAGATGGAAAAGGATGCACGATTTTAATCTATGTCCCTATGGCAAGATGGACTTACAAGTTTATATTTGTCCGTTATTTTTTGAAACTTTTCGCTTGTGAAGTTGAAACACAAATATATTTTATTATATGTATACTTGAATAAGTTATATTTCAAATTTATAAGTGCATATTTAAAATAACATCATCTACACATTCATTTCAGAATAATTTTCACTACTATCAAATAAAAGGTGACTAAAAAAATCGGGAAAAATTAATTACGAGGAAATAAAGTTCGCCTGCGAATTAACTGATAATAATCTAATAAATAATTCAAAGTAATTCCATTCAATTTTTATTACATTAAATGGCCAAGGACGGCTTCATTTAATAGCTTGCATTCGGACGACCCATCATTAATATTAATTATTCTTCTGATCAATTATTCTAATTACTAGCTACGCATTTTTTTAGTTTACACAGGTAATATGTTCATCCAACAATGGACTGTGAATTCGGAAAAAGTAACCCATTGAAAAATTAAAATATGAGAATATCCATTTCACAAAGATTAAGAAGCGGGAGTATTCTGTCTTTCGATTTTCTGGTGCAAGGATGTCACTTGGAATATATGGTCCGAAATTACTCGCCGATACTTGATGCAACCAAATGTTCACGGTTACCATGAATTAAAAAAAAATGTTTTTAATGCATTCAAAATTATCTTTCTTCGCTGTTGTGCAGAGCTGCAGAGGCCTGCTGTTAAGGTACTAGCTTCAAAATAGGAAAGATTTCAAATTGGAAACCCGATTCCACTAGCTGTGTATGGGAAGCTGATGCATATCTGATATCTGCTATCTGAATTCGTCATTTGCTGATGATTCCAAGTTCATCAGACTCATATCAAAACAGTTTTCGAATTGTTTCAAATTGAAATTGAATAATGGGTTTGATTTTTTTTAAAAAAATAAAAGTTGGCCATTTTCGGTTGCGTTCAGGTTTGCAGATAATTACTATTAGATAATATCAATTCATGGATGTCACATTCTGTGAATACTGAATTCCGCTTCATACCCGAGAAGATTTATTGAAGATTATAACAAATTCTTTTGCCTACGAAGTCGGCCACGAGAAAAATTGAAGATCTATGTTGTAGAGGTCACCAATTTTTCTATTGTTCCGAATTGAAGTGATATACCATAAATGTTACTTTTGAGTCAAGTATTTAAGTATTTGATGATGTCCCTCAAGTTTCAGCAATAGGAAATGTTAGTTGTTAGTTACCAAGACCTGACTCAATTGCAAAGGGATAGACTTTTTAGTGCTCGTGCGTGATTAACTACCTAAAAAATAACCCGCCTGCTAACTGATTATCAGATTATAGGCAGTGGCTTGTGATTTGAACTCACCTGAGCCTGTATCTGGCGGACTGCGTGAGGCCCGTGAGAGTGGCGGCCGCAGCAATAGCAAAAATGATGAGACCGAAGGTCACGTGAGTTGGGATCATGGTTTGGCGGAACTTTGCAGTGGCATTCTCGCAGCACAGAAGGACCAAGAAGCTGAAGAAGCCAAATAGAAACTGTAAAGAGAAAAAAAGAATGAGTCATTTTTCGAATCACTACAACATTATGAATGTGCCATTTTTTAGTGAAAGAGACTTCTGCGAGGATCTGTATCATGTCAAACTTAAACCTCCAAACTGTTTATCCCACGATTTCCGCGGGTAGGAAGTCAGTTTATTTTAATTTTAGTTTTGGTTTCATAATTATCTTTCAAAACTAAATTCCTAAAGCACTTATGGCAATTTTAATAAAAAAGAATTCATTATTATTCATTCATTTATAAAGCTGTGCCATATACAGCTGGCAAAATATCAAGAAAATCAATTTAAAGAGTTTACTATTCCCCCAATGTCAATCTCAACATTACGCCTAAATTGTCATCACTGATTTTTTAAGTTGATTGCAGGCGATCATATGTTCACTATTTAACAAACAAAAGGGGAGACTTTCATTTTTTCTCCAAAGATTTGAAAATCATTTACAAGGAAAATGACGATGCAGTTTATTCGTTGTCTTTTTTTTCTAAGCAGATTTAGTGGTATAGTCTTGAGACATTTTACTCCCCCCAAAAATGCAAGAATTCTACATGCCAAATTGAATGTTTTCATATATCTTACCTGTATTATATATTATCTGTATTATAAAAAAATATCTAAAAAGCCACTACATCATATATTATTTCACTGACATTGAAATTCATAAATCGAAAAATATTGTCCTTTTTTTTTTTTTTTTTTTTTTTTTTTGAAAATTTTAGTGAGTTTATCGGGTAGCATATTGCAGTACATTATTTACACTAAATCTATAAATATGAAATTAAAAGACAATTTCAGCTCCATTTCATCATAGAACATAATGAGTAGAGAAAAAGGCCTAGAAGGATAAATGAAAGAATTAAAAATCTCTCGATTCCGTCCCCACATTGAGGGCTGAAGTAAGATGAGGTGAAATGGAAAAGCAAGACATATTTATAAGTTAATTCATCAGAAATTACTTTCGAATCGACATCTCCGATAAAAATAAGACGAAAATTTCATAATGTCATTCCTTTTGATGAGCATTAAAAATAGAAGGGCAATTTAGTGTTAAACTGGACACTAAATGATCATTTTGTAATCAAATGAAGATGGATGCCATCGTTCTCGGGACTGCGAGTTACGAAAAGAAATATGAGAATGCAAAAAACGTTAGATGAAGAATTGACTCAACTTCCTAATTAGACGACACATCCTATTTGAGACATTTATTCAATTCCTACAACATATTGTGGATTTTAGATACTGAAGTGCTTTCAAATGATTTTTTTTGTATTTTTTAATTACTTGTTATTTTCACTTTATTGCAGATTCAAATTTAAAGATTCATGGCCGAATCAGAATCGCCAATGTATGTCAAGGAATTAAACTTAGAAAGCGTCTTCCCTGGAGCCAAAACAGAGGACGGTTAACGGAAATATGAACCCTTTGCCATCGGATGTCTTCTCTCGTGCGGCACTCAAGACGGTGGATCATTTTGACGTCTTATTCATTTATTTTTCACTTGCGATTATTAAAAACACCAACAGAATGGTAAAAAAGATGTCGATTCATTTTTCAAAAAATTCGACTTAAAACTATTACAGTACATTCCAGAGAATAATGCTTCCGTACTATCTGGCCTAATTTTCCTTTATTGTAATTAAATAAGGGAGGAAGGCATCGGAAGCGGGCGTCTGCTGCGAGCTCACATGTAGAAGCAATCATTTATTAAGAGCTTTTTCAGAAACTAAAGACTATAAATTTTGACTCTTATCTTAGGGTTACTTATTCATATCTATCTAATTATTTATCAGTATAATATATAATCAGTATAAGTCAATTTTTCCAATAATTAGATCAACGATTTACGTTAATGTTTTGTTCGTGTTTCCTTGCTTTAAGTTAAACATTACATAATTTATCTTAAAATGTGAGCAGTTTATATCTTTTAACTTACTTTTTCTCTAATAAATTCTTGAAACATGCAATCAGTATATAAACGTATATGAATTATCAGTTCAGAGCCTTCTATTTTAACTCGACACGTTACCGGCAACTGCTATGATTCACCGGGCCACAGCTGCGTTCACATTCTCCGTGGTTTGAGATAAATAGAGGGCTTAGTACTCAATACGAAGTAAGGAAATACGTCTTATAACAGTGAGCTTTGATATAAAATCTTCGTCTTCTAATATTGGTGGGCAAAGAAATGAATTCATAGAAAGCCGGCCTATCCGGCCTGTCCTTCTGCTACATTAGGCCGGATATTCGGGAGTGTAATGTATGTATAATTTTCAGAGCAATAAACAAGTCTTTGTAATAGGTGAATAATTATGCATTGAATTCCTTTTTCGTGGGCAAAGGGTTAAGAGTCATTTCCAGCAAACATAAGAGTGGGGGAAGGGGAAGAGAGAATAAGCCATTTTAGGAAAAACGTGAGTTTAATAATTGGTACTGAGATATTTTGTTTTTACTTATAATTAATGAAATTTATTTAACTTTTTATCACAATATCTTTCAGAGAAACAAAAATATAATTACATCCCAAGAGAAAATTGCATTATATTATATATTTGTATTTAAAGTTATTACGCTTTATATACAAGTTAGAACATGGTATAATTTCTAAGTTAATAAACGACACAAACATTATTAGGTGCCCTCTCCCCACATGTGCATAGAGATTCACGTTAGTGAAGCATTCGCTGTCATTGGACGTAGATGTTTAAAGGAAACGATTTCCCAACATTATGAGATACAGCACTTTTCGTAAAACATTCGATACAAATTCAGATGCCGCATATTCCCCAAATGAATAAATGCATTGCATGAATTCTGTTGTTCAAAGGATTGGCGTTGACATTTATATATAATTTATTCGTGATTGTTCTCTGCGCGTTCCGTAATGTTCGTGAGTTAACTTTAAGTTAAATTATGCCACAACGAGCCATGATGCGTTTCTGCACAACCAAACTTTTCTTTTTTTAAATTTTGAATAATTTAATTAATACTTTATAAAATAATTATTACAATTTTAATTTAAGTTTTAACTAAAAATAATTACTCATTTTTAATCAAAAACTGAGTTTTAAAATAAATTCTTAGTTTCCTGCTGTCCATATTCTTTTACAAAAATAAATATCGTTTCATATTAGGGATGTTATTTTCGAACATATTTACGAGAAAGATTTCTAGAATGTAACATTTCTGAATACAATTTATTCATCAGCAATCATTTCTTATTGATTATTTTCAAATTGTAGATTAGCAAAACTCAGCTCTAAACGTTTCGAACCCTGTATTTGACATCTCTGATATAGTATGATCGACAGTAAATAAAAGTATGTATTTTATGGCTGCGCGTGCGCAGCAGTGGGAAACCTGGACTAGCTGAGAAGACAGCACTTCAGAAATACTCTTCCTGTACGAAGAGAAGAATACTTCATTATTTCTTCTTTAAACTGAAGGCACTAAAAGGAAAAGTGTATTAAAATGCTGATAGTTTAAAATTATTCGGGGGGAAATTATATAAGTTAGAGATTATGTTGAAAAAATCGGAAAGAAATACAGCTCATCAGCCGCCTTGTACGAGACGTTCTGTGATTTATAACTATCAGTTCGCAATCTGTTGGAGGTTATTCAATACTTGTGTCCAGTTGTTAATATTTGCATACCTGTAGCACAAACAATCCGCAAGCCACCAGTCCGATCCAGGAGTGCATGCTGTAGAAGTGGACGGGATTGGGCCCGTCGTTGTGGGCATCGATGGCGGCGTACATGCCGATGGCGATGCAGCCTGCGGACGCCAGGAACAGCAGCGTGTGGACGATCTTCGCGTAAATCTTTTTGCAGCAAGGGAAGCATCTGTAGACAAGCATGGCTGGAAATGAAAAAACGATTATTCATTATTCAATTAATTTTTATTATTCATTATTTTTTTCTATTTATTTCATTTTCTATTCGCTATTTCACAGAGAAATACGTTTCATAAAACGAAATTCATGCTATATTGTTTACAAAATTAAATTCGAGAAATCAGGCCAAAGAGAATGAAATAGGTGAATGAAGACAGATCTCCTTTCTTAAACGATTTTGTTTTAAGATTTACATTAAAATTATGTTTAATCCGAAATTCTTCCCAGAATCTGAAATGGGTCAAAATATTATAATCCGATTTGGAAGATTCATTGGGAAAATTTCCTGAATTAGCAAGTTAAATCTCGTCAGTGTATGAACATTCAACGATTAATCTATAACAGATTATTTTAGAGAAATTCTGTCATCTTTTAGTGTATGGTACCCTATTACGTTCTCGTACAGGTTTCATTCGAGTCTTAATTTCAATGCTTTTTAATTAAATCTTGCTCTTTAGTTGAATTTTTTAAAGAATTCATAGTCAACAAAAATTGTAACGAATACAGTAATATACCAACAAAGAAAGACTAATATTGCTTATTTAAGTAGATGAAAAGTGAACAGAATCCCAAGTCATTTAAATTTACTAAAACATATAAGAACACATTCGATTATTATAAATTTTTTAGTGTCACCAAAACAGTACCGAAATAAAATATTTAGAAAAATGAAGTCAATTTATGCCCATTGATATATGCCAAGTGCGCCAATTTCGTATTTAATATGAGAGTCCACTGCACATTTTGAAGAAAGAAAAAGGGTGTGACGTCACAATACAGCGCAGAACTTATAGTTAGATGCACGGTGATTAAGTTTGTCATGTGACTGAGATGGAATGTGAAATAACGCCACGTCATTAAAAATTGTGCACCAATAATTTTTTTTTATTGACGTGTTCTTTCACCGCTTTCTTCACTAATAATAATGATGAATGTATGCATGTAGCTGTCAGTGCACATGCGTGAGACGGCGTTTTACAGACCAGACCTTTTTTTGACCTAGAGTTGTCAAACATGGTAAATATATATATACAGGGTGTCCCAAAAACCTTGAACGCGGCTTTTATTCCTTAAATACTGATCATAGACATATACTGTAAATTACAAAGTTGTGTAAAAAAAGGTGAAAATGTTATGAAATCGATTAAAATTTTCAAAGGATTAAACTAAAAGAAATACAAAATTTAAATTTGTATACGGACCCCGTACAAAAAATTCCAAGTGAGTAAAATGTGCCCCATTCTTTAATAAGGTCATGTACAAAATTTCAGAATTTTATCATGAAAACTCTCAAAGATATGTTGAAACAAAGTTGGTGAAAGGTCAATCACAAATTAAAATACAAATGCTAACAGCTTCAATGCAGATGACGCGACGCAGGAATGCACCATAAGGAAATAAAATGTGTTTCATATCTTTAGTTTTAAATACAAATTTTAAAATCTATGTTTCCTGAAAAATACTTTAAAATTTTATATCATGAATTACAGAATATAATTTAAAAATAGCACAGTAAATGAAAAACTTATGTAATATTTCCTTTATTATATCTACAAATTTTTAATACTTTGGAACCAATAAATAGCAAAATTATTATGTATTTATTCTATCATTACTTTCTTTGTAAATTTGTGTACGATCCCTAAAACACGAACATCCGACATAATTTTTCCGCTATGCGAACTCATATCCAGGCATCAAAAAGTGGTTTAAGTCAACATTTATGTAGTTTCATATCTTTGAGATTTTTCGTGATAAATTGCTGAAATTTTGTACATGCCTTATTAGAGAATTGGGCACATTTTTTACTCATCGGGAATTTTTTTGTACGGGGTCCGTATACAAATTTAAATTTTGTATTTTTTGAAGTTTAATCCACTGAAAATTTTAATCGATTTCATAACATTTTACACCTTTTTTTACTCAACATTGTAATTTACAGTATATATGATCAATATTTAAGGAGTAAAAGCCGCGGTCAAGGTTTTTGAGACATCCTGTATACTTGGAAGGGTTGAAATGCACACCTTGGAAAGATTTTCATTAAATTTTATATAATTAGAAAATAAGTGGAATTTTGACGTTTTTCCTTAATGACTTCTGATAATTTTATTGCGTAAAAATCCATTTTACTCCGTTTTAAAATTTAGAAAAAAAAGCCTTTATTTTAAATTGCACGATTTTGCAATTAAAATTTATTTGCACGACTTTTAAATAAAGTCATGTAAGCTCTTCGGAAATTTTAGAAATTATTTTACCTTAATTTTCAGTGACATTATTGCTCCAAAACCCAAACTGTTTCCATCGTTGTGTCAAACATATTATCGTGTGATTTTTCTCAATATTCAAAACTAAAGAAGAATATTGTATAATTATATGTGTAGTTTAGAAAGAGTGAGGTTACAATATTGCGAAATCTAGAAAATAGATAAACTAGACAATCTGTATTTGTATAGCACTAAAATGTCACGTGTCTAGCCTTTATTCCACACAACTTTTATATCTATGGCAATTTGTTGCTTAAAAGTTATTTGTTGACGGTATCATGGACATGAAATTATGTTGAGATTTAATTGAAATTAAATACAACCATAACTCCGACGAAACAGAGGTTGCCGAAGGCGAGTAGTTAAAAATATTTTATGAAAGATAATAACTGGATAAGAATTGTTCTTTACAATTTTTCGCTCAAGGTGAAATGAGGAAGGAAAATATTCAAAGTTATGAATGAGTTACACTTGAGTAGTTTTAAAGTCCGATTATATATCTATTCGATCAATATCCCCTTTTAAATATGTAAGAGATTATTTTAATTTTAAGCTTCGGTTTTAAACGAGACATTCCAACGGTTCACTTACAAAATTTAAGACTAGGTTAAACATACAAAAAAACCTCTTTGCAGAAAAATGTGGTGTCAAAATACAAAGACCTATTGCCAACAAATTCATTGTCAATTAAAAGGAAATAAATTTATAAGAGCACAGTTGAATAAATAATAACAAACAAAGCGTGCACTGTTTCAGATGACAGTTTCTTAAAACATTTTGAGCTGACATGGCATCCACTATGATAATTTATCATATTTACAATGCGGCATATTATTAATTATAAAATTATTATAATTTTGTATTCCATTAAATCCATCTGGCACAATTTAAATGATGTATACTTTTATTTCATTTAATTCACAAGCAAAAATCCATTAACGTCCCCTTTGCGTTTCGATCCCATGTTCAATTAGATAAAAGTTCCATCTTCTCTAAAGTAAAAAGTTCTGTTACTTCCATACCCATGATCTATTAGATGACAATCAACAGGTGTCATCTTCCCGAAACAAATTATCTAATAAAAGGTATTATTCTTCTTCGTCTAGCAAAAAAAAAAAAAAAAAAAAAAAAAAACACCTGTGGATTTTGTGCAAGGCCGTGATTACCATGAGTGCTCAGATTTTAATTCAGAGCCCCCCCCCCCTAAGCACAAGCATTTTGTGCTTACAAGTATTCTAAAGAACTACTGCTACCTACTTATCTACAGGCAGGTTGAAAGCAAAGTTTGGCACGGAACTGCAATTTTAGTAGGAAGATCACAAATCAAATTTCATTTACCCACGTCATTTCATTATCGCGTTTACATGCATCCAATTATACAGAGTGACAAATAGTCAATCCGTTGTAGGATTTGGTTTAAAATATGATACGGATCTGAGCTTTAGATACTGAAACTGTGAACCATGTGTTACCA
Source organism: Argiope bruennichi (assembly GCF_947563725.1). Taxonomy (NCBI): domain Eukaryota; kingdom Metazoa; phylum Arthropoda; class Arachnida; order Araneae; family Araneidae; genus Argiope; species Argiope bruennichi. Next base: position 4,413,720 of record NC_079159.1, on the reverse strand, counting down.
TTTAGCTTTTTATGCTTTGTAGTAACCTTACCCACTTACTTTCAAATATAAGACAGATATACTTCATACCAATGAACATAATTCATTGAAATGTACAAATTTTGTTTAAAAAATTATTCGTATGGTTCAGAACTATTTTGAACTATATATAGACAGCCATAATTAAAAAAAAATATTTTTTTTTTCGAACTCGGGAAGATATGAAAGATGGAGATATGTCAAAATCCGGATTTCATTTTTTAAAAATGATAATAACCCTGTTTAGCTTAGTTTGGCTGTATTAACGCCAATGGAACAAATCGGTTCCGAAGTCGAGACCCTACCACCAGGCCACTTCGGTCCAAATAATAATCTCGTCTCTTTGTTTAAGAGAAAGTGAAAGTGATTTAGTTTTTGTATGCTTGCCCTGATCTTTAAACTTTGTAAGTGATCTTGTAAGATACCCTGCAGATACAGATTTGAATTCCAGGCGGGCTTACCATGTCCGTTCATGAAGGTGAAACCAGCCACCATCAGAACGTAGTGCAGGTTCATTTGCTTCGATCCATCCCCTGCGAATGCGACTCCGCCGTGGTACTTGAAGACCCAGAAGAGGATGAGTCCCAGAGAACCGGCTAGCAAGATTTCGGCCAGGAAGGTCAGCCAGCCGAAACAGCAACGTGCCATCAGGGACAGCTCGGACCCACTGCTTTCGTGTTTCCTGTAATGCACAAAATAAGAACATTTGAATATATACAAAATAACATCACCAAATGCAATATTATTTATATGTATGAACGGCAGAAGGAAGACTTTTTGCTGAGGTTCTTTAATTTTCTCTACTAATAAAAAAGATATGCATGCGTCAAATTAAGAGGCTAGACCGTTTCACCTACAACTACAATATTCGACACTTATATACCTTAAAAAAGGGAATGTGCACTCAAAAAATATTTTAATTATAATTTTAATTAATTGAAAATTAATCTGAATGTTGGCGGTTTTCTGCACTAATTTCCGTAAACATTATTGCATAGAAATGAATTTCACGCCATTTCAAACTTTAAAAAAAACTGCCTTTTTAATTATACTAATTTAATAGTCATGCAAATTTTTTGTGCTTAATTTCCAAAACAATTGTCTTCAAATTCAAACCGTTTTCATTGTTTCATCAAATATTTAATCGCGTGATTTTCTTCCTTTGTAGAAAGCTATAGAAGAAGGATTTTGTTTAACATCTACGTAGTTTACAAGCTATGCAAAAAAATGATGAGCTGGATATTTATATTTTTAATAACGCTATGCTGTCACGGAACTATATTCCATTAGAAAGGTACATGTAAACAATGTGTAGAACATATTTAGAACAACTAAAATAGCACAATTTTGATACCATTCAATTGCCAGGCATTAAAGACAACGTTATTTCTAAACGATTTAATTGAAAAATATTCCAGCGAACCAACTGGTTGCCAAAGGCGATTCATTTTACAATAAAATAGTCATGTTTATTTAACAACCTTTCAACTGTGAGAATGTTCAACTCTCGACCTTCTCTCTGTAAAAAAGTAAGCCACATTTTGTGCTTCATAGAACAGTAAAAGAAATTGTGTGTGAATTTTCGGCATCTTTCTTTCCTTCGGTTGGGCATGAAATTCGACGCAGATTTACATCACGTTTTGGAGTTGTTGCTTTCTTTCTTTTTTGTATCTATTTATAAATTCAAACAATTTCATTCACCCAGGTATTTGTGATTTTGAAATATCGTGTTCATATGAATATGGAAGGATGAACTGATAAGACTTCCAACAATTGAAATTCATCTAAAATTTGAAAAAAATCTCAAAATTTAGAGGGAAAAATACATAAAAAATTTCATAATAGTAGTTTAACTTGATGCAGAATTAAAATCAATACCAAGTTATTTCTTATAATTTTGAATACTGCGCCGATGATACTGGTGAAGACTGAATGTTCATGCCTCTATTTGATGCGGAAGTCATAGCGCATGCTTTGTTAATTTTCCATGAAAGAAAACTAAAACTTATTTCATTCACTTATGTCAAAACATTTATCAGAACTGAATATAGATTACAGAAGAAATTCTAATTTATTCATTGCTAATGTACTGGCGCTTAATTTTATTCATTTATTTATTGTAAAAGATATAACATAACATTGCATATCGCCGTTAGGTAACATACTTATTAAGTCATCATGATAGAATCTAAAATTATTTCATAATGAAATGTTGTGTTTAGAAGAAAAAAATGCATTTGTTTTAAAAGATGCAGAAAATGGCCTTAACTAACCAAAGGCTTGTATTCGCTGCCCCGTTTTAAAATAAAGCTCCAGAATCCATTGACAGCCACCCAAACAACGCGAGCGGCCGTTCATTTTTGGAAGCGGCGGGGGAGCCCGGCTGTGTTTATCTGAGAGCCCATAAATACGTCACTGTTCCGAATATTGTTATTGGTTACCCTTTTTAGAGCTCGAGCGGAACAGAGAAATAGGACGCCTACCACTAAACTGCTGAAAAACGATGTCTTGTCAGTTTTTATCTATAAGGGTTTGTTAGCCTTACTTCAACAACGAAATAATTCTTAACATTTAAAATATTTTATGTACGGAAACGTTAAAAGAATTACTTTAATCTAAATTCCAGTTTCACGATGTCAAGTTGTATGTCACGAATAAATAGGAAATCACAAGCAATAATAAGTGTTTAAATCTCAAAAAATGAAACTAAGTTCGTGTATCTGAATACAAAACGCTCCCATGTCTCTAGCATTGTGTAAAACTAGGGGCACACCATGTTGTTGAGCGATAACGATTATCTGCGAAGCCCACACCCTTCAGAAGAGGTGAGACACTGAGAAGGGACGAGCAGTACCACTTGGGAACCATTTGAATAAAAAAAAACTATCATGGTATGGAATTTCTCCTCATTAATTAATTTCTATTCAGTTGCAATTTAAGTTCACACTACGCTGGAAGCCAGTATTTGACATAATAAATGCAGCTATGTTTTAATTTTATAGAAAGAGCGCCATGAATTTGAGTGTTCACAGAATGACAGTTGACGTTTGCAGTGCAAGGCCTGTTTAAATGGCTAAAAAAGTAATAGGATAGTGTTTGGAACTAATTAGCTGGCTGTAAATATATGTAGCATAGCTTCACCCTTACAGTCAACAGGAGTTGCCCCTGTATTACTATTATTAAAATTATTATTATTATATTTCAGACCCGACTATTATTAAAATATTTTAGTTCTCTATTTTATGGGCTTAAGAACCTTTTCATCAGTGGAATATAAAGATTCGACAGCTACTAAATTTGAAATTCTTATCCTTAGGTACTCCTTGCCACGCGTTGGTAATGAAAAGGACTGGCGCTTTGGTTCGCATTACAAACCACTTGATCCAGAGACCAAGTTTCTTCTTTTCAGTTTACTACAAATGGCGCAGATGAATTACTGAATTAGTATTCAGCAGATTCACTGAAATAATCAAAGACCTTATCCAGACGAGAACATTCTTTGACCCTTTGCACTCGGATGTCTCTTCTGAGGCAACATTCGAGACGGCGCATCCTTTAGACGTTTTATTTGTTTTTAATTTTGATTGTTAAAAATACCTACAAAATGGTAAGATGTAGATTCCTTTTTCAAGGAAATTCAACTCAAAACAATTTTATATATTTAGTTTTAAGAGCAATAAGTAAGAGCATTAGGTAAATAATTATGCATCGAATTATTAAAAATGTTTTTCTCAGTGGTTACGGCTCATTTCAAACCCTTATCTCCAAGACCAGGTGACAGCATCAATTAATTCTTTTTCAGATAGCATCTTCACACCTTGAAATCGAGTAGCGATTTTGCAACCACAGGTTCTTAAGGAATCATCAAATTCAATATCAAAACGGTTTACTTGTTTTCTCATCGCCTTCACCCCCTCCCCCCCCATAAGATGTATAATTGTAACTTTCCGAAAGGGATATGATTCGCTTTGCTAGATTTTTAAAAAAAGTATTAAATATTTTTAAGGATTAAAATAGTAGTAAATTAAATAAACATGTGGTTCGTTTTTCTCCATGCACATATACCGGAACGCTTTTATCCTCAAATGGCCAGCGCATCTGTGGATAAATAAGTTAATCATAAACTTAAAAAAAACAACTTTTTTTTTTATGAATTCAGTTATCTATGCGACTGTGTTTATATCAAAGCTGCTACTAATCTCTTTTTGTGCATGCTTTTCCAACTGTGTGATAAAGTTTTGCAGCTGTGTTCACTCTTCTCCAGCTGCAGATTTGTGCCGTCTGGAAAATGCTGTTGGGGTATTTTGAACTTTTCTACTTGTTTTCCTATTTTCCTCGAACTATTTCCGTCTATTTTCGAGCCATTAAATAAAGAATTGTCTTGCTTACATGTTTTCCTCTTTTAGAATTTTTTTCCATGATTTTGAGTTTTCATGTTTTTAAAGAAATAATTTAACGAAAAGTAGGATCATAATATGTTATTAAAATTGGAAATTTAAAAAAAACTATATTCCATACAGGTATATATAACAGTGAAAAATATATAATAAACACTGCATCGCCTAATATTTAGAATTATATGTTTATATTAAGAGGGGGGAAAAGAGAACTCTTCTGTTTCAATAACACTAAACACAATGAAATTCTAATTAAACATTGATTTTTCATGCTGCATTACTAATTACATTATGTACAAGAAACATTTAGTTCACCTGTTATAGAAATATATTCTTCCCCATTCTAATATAATATTTTGTCTATAATACGCAATATATTAAATACTGCAAGAATATTATACAGAAAAGACTGATTTCATGAGGTATTTCTTTATTAAGATAATTTTCGAAAAACTCGACATTTTCTAAAACATTTATTCAGATCTTGCATTCGAGCAATGCATTGAAAGAATGTATTATTCCAAGATTGTCATTATCAACCACTTTTAAGCAACCCTTGCATTCAGTGACAAAACGTGACTTTCTAAGACTCATTTGTAAATACTTTAATGCAGGCTTGCATTCAGTGAATATGCTAAAATGAGGCTCAAAATTCACTCTTTTAATGAATCGTAAGTTCTATCACGTAATCCCGGGTCTCCATAGATGTATGTATATCTAGGATATTCCTATAATAAATCAACGACTTTTAAATTATTTCATTATTTCGAATATCTAAAACATTGTAAGGATTTATCAGAAAAATCAAAATTAGTAACTATAAAAGCCCCTTATTACTATGAATGGGATGGAAAGTAGAAATTGCATTTATCTTCATACCATTCTTTATCAGTTATTTTTAAGAGACATTGGTTGCAATACTGCATAAGATGTCATGATGAAACTTGATTTAATTAAAATGTTTGCTGACGCCATTTAACACACGGCTGCGATTCACGCTCTCTATCTTACTAGATGGCCTCTTAACCGTTATAGTCAATAGATATGAGAGAAGGGATGATGCAATTAAAATGTCTGAATCACAGACATGAGTGGAAATAGGGAACGTGCGTATGAATATGATCCCTAGCCATTTCTTTATGTACGCTTCATTTCAACGGGACAGTTGTACATAAACTTATTAAAAATTAGGGAGCATATGAGAATGGCTCCGAATTATTAGATACAAATAATTGCATACATTTTCATAATACTTTCCATTATTCGTTTTTCTTTTAATTCTTTTCTAGTTTAAAGGTCTATGCATGTTTGAAATATCTGAATATTTTGAATGGGACTCCACCTCATTTTTATTTCAAGAATTTCAGTGAATCTCGACCATTTCTTACACAGTTCCTGCCATCATTCAAACCAGTGGTTCGAACCACTATCTAATAAGATGCTTTCTTTATTATCTCTTCGTTGAGAAGAGAACATCTCATTAAATGACATTAGATAGTAGGTGTGGATCACGGACAATGAATGTGGTGATATAAACTAAGACGCATTCTATTCGCATCAGATTCTACAATGAATGAAAACTTTTACTATCATCCGAATATGGGAGGCACGATGACGAACATGTTAGAATAAGGCCACTTGTAGGCATCTATCTGAATCAAGTCACCTAAAGATTTCACTGCTTTAAAACTTCCAATTAAATTGTAACTGAATCGACTGCCAGAATATCTGTAAATTATACCATTTAACGTCCTGAAAACAGAGGTGTTTATCTGCCACTCGATTTCTGAACGAACCATTCAGTTCACTCCGATAATTAAAGGTACGGATTGACGTCATATCATCAGGAAGACTCGGCTTTTTCAATTTTCTCAAGTCATAAATCTTGTGGTCATGAGGAAAAACAGGTTTTATAACCCTTCGAGTCAAAATACCTCGTGGAACATTATCTAAAAAAAGTTTCGTCTTTTCTTAAGGCAAATGAGTTCCTGTTCTCCACAGAAAATTATTTTAAGCCAGGCCGAAAAACACACTTTACGGGCAATAACAGGAAAAAAAATTTCTGTCGACTGTCGATGAAAGAACTGGTTTGTTCTCTGGCGTAAAGAAGTAACAGGTGATTTTTCTAAGGCGTACATATATGGCATCTGTTTTCAAGCGGTCCTTACCCCACTCTCGGTGTCGATCGCAATCTGTTTGTAATCCAGCAGGAATCAAAGAATTGATTTGTGTGCGCTTGAGGGATAAAAGAAAAAAAACCTAACAATACCAAATGTTATTTAAGTTGAAATAGCTCAGAGCGAAATCATTCTTTTTCTAAGCTCTATCAATACTTATCTCAAAGCCGAAAAAGACTGCGACTCGCTTTCATACAGCGTGATAAAGTGTTTTAAGCGAATGATAAATGTAATATTTTTTACATAATATTCTAGTTTAATTATATATATATATATATATATATATATATATATATATATATATATATATATATATATATATGCAAGGCTTGTTGCATATAACCGAAAAATGAAGCTGACTATTAGGTTTTCTTCCTCTGTTACCTACCTTCCTCTGTCTATTACTAATGTTCGTTTTAGTATTCTGAGACGACCATTTTTCGACGATTCTATCTCATTAAGGGGAGAGACGCGGAGGGACGAGAGCATTTCCGGAATTCTTTCAGTGATTTTCGTCCTATTAGAAACTTTTTTTTTTGTTCGATTTTTTTTTTCACGTGTGTATGTGAATATGGTGTCGTTTCTGTCCGTATTATTTTAATTCAGTCTGCGAGTAACCCGAGTTTATCTTATTGTTAAATGTAAATATCCCTCCTTTCATCTTTCCTTTTACCTCTATTTTGACATATTTAACCTATCCTAACTCATACGCAAAAGCGCGGAGGGTTTTAGAATCCACTGTCAAACAATACGTTCTTTAGCATGTTCTTCAAATTGCTTGGTAAATTCCAAAATCGAAGAGGTGAGGGCAGTTTATTTCTACCATATAAGCCCGAAGCGCAGAAAATATTTATTAATATAAATAACAAGCCAATTATAATTTGGAATTATCAGTAAAATAATCTACAAATTGAAAACAAGAGATGAAATATTTTAATTTTTGAACTCGGCGTGAAATAATCCATTTTTTGTAACTAATAATTTGGAAAAAAAAATGGATATTTGAATAGATATGCAGATCTGATTGACTAAAAGGAACGTCTTCTCTAAAATTTCTAACGTGAAATTCTTCAATATTTATTTTATGCTTGGCAGCATTTGCCCCCCCCCCATCAAAAAAATCTCTTCGCCATTAAATCCTAATTAAAGAGCCAATCTTAAATATTTACCATTTTCTTTATCACTGATATATTTTATTTTAGGTAAAGCAATGAGTAGGAAAATACGGAAATAATTGTTGTTCATAATTAGTACTCGAAATTTTAGGAAACATTTACTACTTTATTCTTGAAGTCATCATGGGACATCAAGAAGTGATTTCATAATTCATCGGAGTACCCAATCGCCTGCAGAAAAATTTTATGATTCGGAAACAATCACTGACACGCATGGCATAATTTACTTTGATGGACAGGTGGAAGTAATATCATGCTTCATGAAGCAGCATCCGAATGATTCTTTTTAAATTGAAACTCATTATATTACTTTTAATGTGCATACAAAAAATAAATAAGTAAAATAAAAAAAAAAATCGATAAATGGCCCTTATTAAATGGAATCTGAAGAAACCTCAAAAATTTGAAACTGGCCAAAAGCTTTATTAGCTGACATCGAACAATGTTGATTCCAAAAGATCAAAGCATACACCATAATTAGACAAGGAAGCGCCAGTTAAAAGAAGTTCTATTATCACTGACTCATTCAATTATGAAGTTAATTAAATTGCAACTGACAGATAATTGATACGTTAATTGATCGAGGAGAGCCGCTGTCAAAAATCCAAGCCCGGTAAAAGGAAAGTAAAATACTACGAGGAAGTGCCGGAGAGAAACGTGAGCGAATATTCGTAAATAGAGTGTAAACAAGAGTTAGTTCCCACTGACCCTAATTCTTCCGCCTCTTTGGACGCTGCCCACGCGCCGTTACCTCCGCTTTTTACGGTGCGTGACCATTGATATACACACATCTTGACAAAAAAAAAAAAAAAAAAAAAAAAAAAAGCGCTCTCTCCGGTTAGGACAGAGGAAGATTCTACACAATTTTTGACACGGTTGGGTTGAGTTTACATTCATTCACAAACTTCACAAGTAAAGCCCCGCTCCGACGAGACTAGAGAGACCGTTGTGCGCATATGGAGACAGGTACATTATCCACTCTTGTGGTTTTCTGAATTATTTGATACTTGTTCATTTTACCGATAATTTGTGGGAAGCTCCCGACCGACGTCCACAGGCGGGGGTGGTCATACAGTGGATCAGTTGAGAGATTTACGATCAGTAAAGGCCACAGGCAGATTCGAAACAGCTGACTCGAGAAGTCTGAAGCTATTCAAACTTTGAGTTATTTGGCCCAGCAGATTTTACAGTACTGCATGGGCCCTATTTGACTGGATTGTGCTAAGAGTGTAGTTAATTCCAAATTTTGGATAGAATCATATTGGCGCTGTTTAATAAAAAGTGAGCAATCTGAAGAGTACTCTTTAAATTTTGTATAGATAAGAACGAACATTGAGCTTTCTTGTTTATTTTCTAAAATTTTAACAATGTACCTCAAAAGTAATGCAATTTGTAAACAAACGTAATAGAGTTCCAAAACTCTCTATTTTTCTAAAATTTCCGCATGCAAGTTGCATTAGTCTTCCTACACAGGAAGTCCAAGAGTTCTTACATCAACAAAAATAAAAAAATAAAGTATCATTTCTTTAAAAAAAAAGAAAAATAAGACGGTTTACTAGGCAGTTTCTGCAATTCCAAAAGGCAAAAGCACATATTTCAGAATACATCTTTTAAAGTACAATAAAAATAATTATAATTTCATTTTGTAACGTATCGTCGCAACTTCCGAACTCGGAAGATACAGAAAACTTCTCTATGAAATGACAAAAGCAATTACTTTAAAAGTAACTCCAACAAATTGAAAACTTTTGAGCTGATTTTGAAAGTTCATTACTGCAACATGATTTCAAGTGTTGAAATCAAGAAATTTTATGTCAAGAAATTTTACAAATTCCAAACAAATAATTATAAAGTCAAACATTATAAGAATTTAGCGATAAAAAGAAATTTCAAGAACAAAGCACATAATAAATAAAAAAGTAACCGAAATTTCAAAAAAGAAAACAAAAATAACAGTAATGACCAATTGCCAAAAGTTGTTGAAATAATTTTCTTTTTAAAATGGTACTTCGTTAAGATTTGACATTAAAGCATTTAAGCTTTTTTTAAAATTGTTTTTAGGCGAGACTGTTGGTAAAACCAGGCTTTTAAGAAGTATAATTTTGAAAGTTGATATATTGATTTTATAAAAAGTAACAATAATTTCTTAGACTCATTTTTCTTTTTAAAATCAGCATGGTATTTAAGAAATAGAATAAAGCAGCATGGCACCAGATCATATGCCTGACTATCACACGAAGGCATGCCATCAGCAAATCTGTGAAGCAATTTGCCACTACTTTACTTACTTTTTCATTGCTGTTTATCAATCATATTAAAATATTATATTATATATATTTCGCGTAGACCAGACAATGATATTAACAAATAATTTTCCAGCGATCATAGAGTGATAGAAAACGCAAGTTTCGACGTAAAGTGTATTGAAAAGGATTAATACAGACATCTTTTTTCAGTTATCAAACAGATTTGCAGAGCAGAAACACGCTTAATAATTGCATCTGCATTTGACTCAACAATTAGCACTTACGCCGATCATAATAGGAGCGCAAAACAAATAACTGAAAATATATTTTCTCGCAGAGTATTTAAGAAAGGGGATTATGAAATAAGGACAACTACTTTAGAAAGTTCACTTTTTTTTTAAAGCGAAACTTCATTTGAATATATATTCATTTAAGTGCTTTAAAAAATATCACGATACTATCAATAAAATTGTTTTAACATATAGTATCAATAAGAAAATAGATATAAATACGATGTTCAACTCTCACCACAAAATAATTTTTCATGGCAATATTAAGAGGACAATTAATATGCATGTTTTTTTTTTTTAGTCAGATTACGAAATTTTCATTTCATTAAAAAAAAAGATTCACAGCTTCACACTTTATCTTCTAAAATTGAAAATTTTCTGGGGGCGTGTTCATTAAATAGTCACAGATGATACAAAAAATGGATCACTTTTTTTGAATAAATACATTGTAACACAGTCAGTCTTTAAAAAAAAAGTCATTTTTGCTAGGTTTTCTTCTACTTTTCTTCCCGTATCTACAAACAGATATTATTTAATCCTGTAAATAAATATCCATGGTAAACATAATTCAGATTTCTAATATTTGACTTAACTAGTAATTGAAAAAAAAAAACCCCAACATTTTAAGATATAAAGATATGCCACTTACTTCAAGACTTTTCAATAAAGAGAGTTCAAATCCAAATTAAAGAAGATGCATTTCACAAGCACAACTGAAATCCGAGAACGTCTATCCTTCTTCAACGGCGAAAGTCAGTGACCAAATCACTCAGTCATAACAGTGATGCATTGAATCGCCAATATTTCAGCAGTCTGTGCCATTTAATAAATCCCTTTAGCAAAACTGTTACTTTTAAATTATTGTCAATTTCAAGGAAGGAATTCAAAGCGCTTTACTAAACGATTTGAATGGCTGGAAGTTTTTTGTTTGTGTGAATGCTTTTGAGGGGATGAGATGATAAATTCCAGGAGTATCAAAAATTTTATTCTCTCGACCCACTTTCAGAAGGCAAACGGTTGGCTGCCATTCGGATTTAAATGTTTCAACGCTTGACAGAATACTGAAATTCAGTCGCTGATTTGAAAAAATGAAAACAAGATATTTCCCTAGATAATACTTAATGGTCAACGGATAAAAGGCGAATGACCTTTATTTTGAGGGATATTTTATTTTTCTGAATTTTCGAAAAGACGAATGGTCTACTTATAGTTTTGGTTAAGGTGTTAGTTTGAAAGTGGGACATGACAGATTCTGTTGTTTGGAATGCAAATTTCTTGATATTGATCGACGTGAAATTGAATTGATTTATGTGTTCGCTTATTTTCTTTGAGAATAAAATTGAGTATTTACAGAAGACATCTTTACAACTATTTTTAATACAAATTAGGTCGTTTCGAATCAGTAACAATTTTTTAATCTTTGATATCTTTGGAAAAGTATTTTTTTCAATCAGTAACAAATTTTTCAATGACAGTTATATTTTTTAGAGGATTAACACATGTTAAGGAAAAAAAGGAAAGAAAAGAAAAGAAAAAATTATGGCTTTCAGCGAAGTTATCTTTCTTTTGTTATTATAATAATTTAAATATGTACAGCATGGCATATTTTAATTATAAAACAATATAACTTACAATAATATTTTCCTCTTTTTTTTTACAAAAAAAATCTTTCTTTCTGAAATATATTTGTAAACAGCGGACTGATAGATTGTAAATCAGATTCATATCTTTCAACGCTATTTTCATTCAAACTGGCAGAAAAAATAATAAATTAAAATTCAATCAAGTATGCATACTTATTTCTATCTCTACTAATAGCAAAGAAGAACGTGCATGTGTGTATGTTGACACTCTGCAGGACAGACCATTAGACCTATAGCTACAAAATTTGCCATAGATTTATTTTTAAAAGGTGAAAACATGCATCTCGAAAAGATTTGTAAAAAAATTTCAATGGAATCTTAACTAAAAAGCAATGGATCAAACTCAGGGATTTTTTTCAACCATTCAATTAATAAAATAGCTTCAGTCTAACAATCAAATCAAGACTCATGAGAAAGTATACATATGTATTTTGAAGATCATTCATCCAGTTCTTTAATATAAATTCTAAGAATTGAAGTAAATTGAATACTATTACACATTTGATTGTAAAAAAAATATTGATTCTTCTTTCAGTACAACTGTTTCTTTATATAAACCAGGAATAAAACCCGATTCTGTAGCAAGATGGAATATGTTGGAAAAGCTACAGTTACTTGGTGATTATATAAAAGATTTTAGGGTATTTTTGCATTCGGATGGTGACTACCACTCACCATTCAAGACGGTGCATCACTTTGACGTTTTATTTATTGATTTTTCAATTTTGATTGTAAAAAATACATACAGAATGGTAAAAAGATTTTAGATTCCCTTTTCGGGAAAATTCAACCTAAAAAAATAATATTAAATATATATTGGAGCAATAAACAAGCCCTTGTATTAAATGAATTATGCATCGAATTACTTTTTCCAGTGCAAAGGGTTCATTGCTATTTAACTCCTTCGCTTACAATGACACGGGCATCGAATGACTGAACTTTCTAGTATTTAAATCTGCAATTAAGTGAAAGTAGTACGAAGCAATTTAAAAACACAATCACTTGGATAGTGCTCAAGTGTGCTTTATTTTATTGCAGAGATTGAAATAAAACTTATGAACATATTCTAACTCGAAGATTAAAAAATTCGTAAATCAAGGCGTTAAATCCGACTCATGATCAATTATTATACTCATATTCACAAAATTAAAAAAAAAAATATATTTTTCTGAAAATTAAAATTTAATAATCAGTAATTTCCATTTAAATGCTTGTCTATTTAAATGCTTATGTAAAAAATTTATGAATTTTTCTTTCATCAGTTAATTAGTACAGCACACTCAAATATCTGGTGTAATGTGGTGGAAGGGTAGACCGGATAACAAAAAAGCCGGATAGGCCGGAGTTCTATGAACTCATTTCTTTGCCCACCAATACCAGAAGACAAAAGTTTTTGTACCAAATTTTATTACGTAATACGGATTTCCTCACTTCCTATTGAGTACTCGGCCCTCCATTTATCTCAATGTGAACGCGGCCAGGTGAAATATAGAAACTGTTGCCGGTAACATTTTGAGTTAAAATCGAAGACTCTGTACTGGTAGTTTATCTATGTTCATATACTGCACTGCACGTTTCAAGAACTTACTAGTGAAAAAGTAAGTAAAATGATATAAACTGTTCACGTTTTAACAAATTTTGTAATGCCTAACTTAAATACAGGAAACATAAAACATTAGATTAAAGTATAAACATTAATCTATTAGATTAAAGTATAAACATTAATCTATTAGATTAAAGTATAAACATTAAAACACATCGTTGGCTTAATTCTTAAGAAAATGGACTCAAACTTATTTTATAATTACTTATAAAATAATTACTTATTAAATAATAATGATTACTTATAATGATAAATGATTACTTATTTATGAAAAGGTCACCCCAAGATAAGAGTCAAAACTTACAGTTTTTAGTTTTTGAAAAAGTCCTTAATAAAAGACTACTTCTGCAACGCCTTGCTTTCCTCATCTAATGACGATAAAATGAAACTAGGCCGGATAGTACGAAAGCCGGATATTCGATAGTATACTGTACAAGCACTATGACATACACATAACATTCATTCCTTCATTTTAAGATGTGCTGGTCACAGGAAAAGTCTTCCTGTCCTTGCACGAAAACTCTTTAAAAAGACGCGAGGTTTCTCAGAGGGAGAGGATTAAAAAAGCAACAACGAATCGATTTGTTCGCCATCCTATTGTCCAAAATTGGAAAGCAATACCCGCCACAGAAGAAATTCTTAGAAAGTAATGCTGCTAGCATTTCAAAAAGGGAAAACGTTCTTTCGAAACTTTGACAGCAAATGATTGTATTCTATGACTCACAAAACGAAATTTCCTTTGTTGGCACTAATAGTGCATTATTAAAGTGTTTTTTCTAATAGGAATGAGAGAGAGGTCAACAACCTTTGAGAGCCAATTCGATTTTACATAGGAAGGAAATATACATTTAGAAACTAGAAAGGGGAAAAAAAACTTTTCTTATAATGAATGAGTGAACCTGAAAAGGAAGAATACTAGAACTGCAATGAAACGCTGCGCTAATTTAAGAAAAATAGTTTTTCTTTGAGAAATGCTATTATAAATTAAATTTGGAAATACCGTTATTAAAACGCTTCGAATTAACTACAGCAAAAAATGCAATTAAAAAAATGAGCAATGCAAAAAAACTTTATAAATCATAAAATTTATTAAATATTTCACAAATTGAAAATAGTTTAACCGCTCCATTGATACATTTTCTTTATTTTGAAATGAAATGAAATCTTCAATTTTGGGAATGTTTTGTCTTTTGATTCAATTGAGAATTCATATAGAACACTTGAGATATTTATTGTTTTTATGTAATTTTTGCATAACTTTATAGCAATTATAAACAACTTGATTGTTGTTTAAAACTAAAAAATAAGATAAATCGATGCACGCTTGACGTACCGGCAAACCGGTAAAGGGGTTCATTCTAAAATCTGACAAACATTCAGTCATGAAATAGAAAGTTCGTTCTATAGGAAATAGAGAATAGTTTACAAAACACGAAATTTATGATTCAGTTATTTTCGCAAGATATTACAGAAAAAAAATTATAAAGCATTTATTTGAAAAAATTTGTCACCTAATGAGATGCGATCAACCCGAAATCCATGAATCCATAATGGACCCAAATAATGATAAAAGAAAGACTCGTTTGTTAAATTTAGACAATTTCTTTAAAAAAAGGGGGAAATAAGGCAGCACCATGCTACAGTGCATTGATTACACCTTTAAGAATCTAGGCTCATGTCAAATATGATATTCACAACTTATTAGAAGATGTCTCAGATCTTCAATATTCACATTCATAGCCGATTTCCTTTTTTTATTTTTATTTTTCGCATTGAAAGTTAAAAAAATGAGTATCTAGATATAATAGAAAACAATTTTAAGTAATAAAGTTTAAAAGTTTTTAAATTGATGCTTTTATATAAGCTGTAAAATTTAGAAATGATTTTTTAAATCAAAATCAACAATTCAATATAAAAATCACTCAGAATAAGAGGAGACGATAGAGATATAGTTAGTACACAGGAATTTAATCCCAATTATATAATTTTTATAGGTGTTTAGGAATTTCCTTATAGTATTGCTTTCAGCGCCTCATGCTTTTGTGTTTTTGATTTGATCTTTTGGGGGGAAAAAACATTTTCTCTCGTTTTAATACAGCTACATAAACACGACTTCAAAAACTTTTAACCTTTCAAAACTGAATATATTTCAGAATTCATTATTA
Organism: Argiope bruennichi; assembly: GCF_947563725.1. Taxonomy (NCBI): domain Eukaryota; kingdom Metazoa; phylum Arthropoda; class Arachnida; order Araneae; family Araneidae; genus Argiope; species Argiope bruennichi. The sequence goes on along the minus strand of NC_079159.1, from coordinate 4,398,006 downwards.
TAGATATCCTGAAATGTTTTAGTAAATTATTCCCAAATTCAATACAAAACGGCACCTTTTATATGGAATCAAATTATAACTGGAAACAAACAATTAACTGATAATCAAGTTCTAAAAAGAACTGAAAAATATCTCTAAAAAATCGCGAATTTCACAAGCATGAAAGAAGTCAACTGAAAATGAGCAACATGAATAAAATTATATGAAATTCTCAAAGAATTTTTTTTCTTATTAAAATAAAAAAAAAATAATCTAGGGTATTGTAGTGGTTCAAACTAACAACTGGCATGCTAGTCTTCTAGTCTCAATGAAGTTTTCACAGAAAGAAAAGTGCTCGTCCTAACTTAAGCATTTACATTCGATTTAAGAGCGAAAGCAGCTTAACTTGAATAGGATGGCATCCATCAAGAACTTCCTTTTTCACTGTGCCTCAAAAACTGAGACGTTCAAAAAGATCTATGGCCTTTCAAGTATCATTACGGACTGTTAATCGGATTTGGACGCGTCACTAAGAGGTATAGAGGACAGCATTTGACGGTTATCTTTAGAATAGATTGTGAGAAAAACAGACTAATACGATTAAAAAGGAATGAGCTCTGCGTGCAGATTCAGCCATTATTCCCTAAAGAGGCTTGCTTCACTTTTGTCTAACGCATATTATTTTTAAGCCGTTAACCCTTTCACTGAAAACTTATTAAAGATAAAGAATATGGATAAATAAGATTAAAGCATTTGTTTAAGAATAAAATTTTGGGCTGCGTTTCTTGAGTCAAAGGGAAGTTTAAATGCTAAGTTGTTGTGAGCAGCATTTTAAGTGAATTTAAGATTTAAAAATCGCTTCTAAAACGCGGTAGTCGGCCGCGGTGGCCTGGTGCAAAGGTCTCGGCTTCGGAACCGGAGGGTTTCAGGTTCGTGACCAGATTCCAGCGAAGAACCGTCGTGCAAGGGGGTCTATTGCACGTTAAATCCGTCATGACCAAACGTCCTCCCGTTGGTGTGGTGTGGAGAGGGGGGGGGGTGCCAGCTCAGGTGTCGTCATCGTCATCTGACCGCGGTTCGAAAGGACGAGGTCCGTCCCAAAATAGCCCTAGTGTTGCTTCAAACGGGACGTTAATATAATTAAACTAAACTAATCTAAAACGCGGTATACCTTTTTATCTTATTTCTTTATATTTTAAACTAAACTGGGTAAATTAAATAAGTAAAAGAGGAAGGAAGGTCAAGTTCAAAGATGAAACCAGTTTTTAACAAGATTTTCAAATTTAAATCCTCACTTAAATTTAACGGTATTGCAGCTAGTCCAAATTCTGTGGTATAACAAATTTTCAAACTTTAATTCAAAAACAGGCAAACTTAATTCTCTTATTTAAGAAAAACAGGTCAAATTTTTTGTAAAAGGATGTAAATTAATCCTACAAAAACATCAAAGAATAAACTAATCATTATCCTACAATAACGTCAAAGAATAAACAAATCAATCTAAACAAACTTCCAGCCAAAGAGTAAATATATTTTATTTTGGGTATTTTGTTTCTCTTTCAGTTTGCGTACGTTAGTACCGATCAAATGGGCTATTAAACTCGAGACAGACATTAGGAGTTATTTTCGATGTGTTTAGTGTTTAACTTTTAATGCTTCCGATTCTAGGTCAAGAACACAAGATATCAATTTATTGCGTTCTTACCTTTGAAGACAAGCATTTCTTTTGTTACACGCCCGTCAAGCTTGAAGTAGTTTAAAATACAACCTATTTCTTCTTTTTTTTTTTTCAAATACTTCTCTTTTTCGCATGATATCAGAAAAAAAAATGTAAATATCTCATTGCGTTACTATGTTGCAAATAGTAAAATGAGGTTTAAGAAATGAGTTCTAAAATAATTAAACTGGCATATTTGCTTTGTCTAGTTAAATCAAACCATTCATTTTAATAGCCACAATCTTTTAAAGTAATAGTTACAGATACGCAAGACTGAGCATGCATAATACAGACCAAAAAAAAAAAAAAAAACCGAGTTCCATATATGGATTTGTATTTTATGAACTTACAATTAGGCACAAGGTTTTGTATTAAAACAGAAAATAGAACCTTGAACTAACTACATATAATTTTAATCTGTTAAATACAAATAACATTAATAATATACAATAATTACTATTCACTTCAAAGTCCAATTTATATAATCATTTGATTATAGTAAAATTTTAATTCCAATCCATTTTTAATCCAACAGACAGAAATTAAAAAACTAATTTAATTCTATAAACCTAGAATTTGCTAACACTGATTTTCAAATACTAAAGAAAAGTAATTTTAATTGATTAATGATGTTAAAAAATTATAACTTAAAAAGAGAGAAATTACTTATAATAAGCTTTTCTATGTTAAAAAAAATCAAAAAAATCAAATTAAAAGGTTGAAATTTTTAAGTAATTGAAATCATATTTCTAGGTTAAATATCATTTAGCTTCGATAATCAAATATAAATAGAATATATTGAAAATTGATAAGAATCTTAGAGAATTCCACGCTCTCTGTACGATGAAAATATTATGAATTAAGATTCTTTAGTTTTATAAAAAACGGCATTATTTCCCCTTTTGCATATTATTTATTAAACAAGCCAAATCTTTCGGATTCTTAATACCTAAAATAAATCATTAAAATCTCGAACATTTGAATGAAAAGGAAAAAGTTTTATTACTCTCGAAAATTGAGATCCCGCAGGAGTAAATCCGTTAGAGGAAGACTTGTTAAAAATTATTTTAAGTTAAGAAGGACAACTTCACGTGCTCTGAGCTAAGTCACAAATATTTTTAAGTTGAAATGACTTTATCAAACTCAGTATAAAGGATTAATGGTAGGTAAAACTCCAAAAAATAACATAGAAATAAAAATTCGCCCGTTTTATTGTCGCCTTCTGGTATTTAATTTCATGCTTATAAAAGAGTTTAACTGTAACAATCATCAAAATCTAAATTTTTCTTCCCAAATTAGAATTAACTTTTCACATACATTTTAATTTGTTCTGGTAGCGGTGCCCTTTTGGTAAGGTCTCAGTTTCGGAACCAGAGGGTTTCAGGTTCGAGGCCCGATTCCACCGAAGAACCGTCATGCAAGTGGGACAGGTGCACGTTAAATTCGTCGGGGCCAAACATCTTCCCACTGGTATGGTGTGGAAGCTTGGAAAAGGCCAGCTCAGGTGTCGTTCTCGTCATCTGATCACGGTTCAAAATGACGAGGCTCATCCTAAAATAGGTCTAGTGTTGCTTTAAAAACAGGAAGTTAATATAACTAAACTAAGCTTCCATTTTTTCATCTGTAAAGCAATATTTACTGATAATTTATCTCCGAAGGATAGTCCTTCATTATTTGGTACAAAACAGAATAAACGATACAATCGTTGATGCCCAAGTGAAATGGTAATACGAAATCGCATGATAAAGAACAATGGGGTGCTCTTATAAAGAATAGCTGTGTTTTCCGCTATATCAACACAATCAAAATACCAGGATAACAAAACAACAGTCTCCGGAATTTCTTTCGTTGTTTGTAAAGAAAAGATTGTAACATCCAACTTAAAGAAAAAAATTTTCTTCTAAAAGAAAGATCAACTTTGTAATATCGTAGTACCTGTTACATCGCCCTTTCCATTAATACCATTCTCTCAAAGCAATAATAAATGTGATGGTACTTTCAATTATTCCTTGTTCAGCCTTGCCTGCAAGGACACCCCATCGAACAGGTTATCCATTACATCAGCCGGACAGAGTCTCCTCAGGTGTGTATTATTATTCAAATTCACAACCTCCTCATCTCACGAAGGTCACACAGACCAAGATGCGAAAAAAAAAAAAAACATAAAGGAGAATCTTCTCAGCGGATGAAGGTCGACGGGCTGTTTATAAATGAAGCCTTGGGCAAAAGCGCCTAGCAAAGAATTTAGGTTAAACATCTGGTGGACAGAGGACACATTCTGAAGAATGTGATGGCACTATTAAGTGAGTTGATTCAAATCCATCTCCCCCTGTAGTAGATATGAAATATTTAATGGTTGCAGTTCGTACATCCCAGAAATAATGCGCATTATGCATATGCAGTCCAATATTAATAGTCCATTGTAATATTTTATGTCATGCGCAGAGGAATGATGCAAAAGTCGATTCTGGCTGTGAATATGTCCCAGTCTACCAGCGAATTTGCTTACAATGCGCTAAGTTCAGCTACTAATACGTGGAGTGAAAGACGATGAACGCAAACACGTCCGTTATGTGATTTCCCGTCGTTTATTTGCTTCTAGTTTATTCATGATTTGAATTTGAAACTTGGTTTTGAATGACGTGATGGTAAGCAAACAGTGTTCAAAATGTACGGGATGTGAATTGAATCCAGTTCAAATAGTGAGGTAAAACAATAAGAAAAAAAAAAAGCTTCTGAAATTAAAAAAGGACAGTGAGAATCAACCTGGTATACAGTAAGCAAACTTTTATCTTAATTTAAATTTATATTTGCAAATCATCACAAAAAATCTTGTAATGCAATAATTCATCTTGAGAGATAAAAAAATTATTTTTTTATTAAAAATGAAATTGAAAGCAGGAATGGGTAAAACTTTCAAGGTCAATATATGGTTTATACAAGATTTAAACATAATGAAAGAATGTGCAGCCCTTTTATCTAAATGTTGATTCACAAAAATCACTTGAAGAATTTACAACAATAGCGAATTTTCGAATACTTCAATTATGATTAATATTTTGCTTCATCAAAATGCAAAAAATGATTATGGAAATGAAAAACATTTAAGGAATATCCAGGAATAAGAGTAAATACCTATTCGTAAACTTATTATCAACCATTACTGGATTTTCTGACGATGAGGTCCTAAGCTGTTTGAAACACGGGGCTCATTATAACTCCATTTAAAATCTTGTTCACTGAGAATTTTTGGAGGCACTTTAAGCTACGATTTGTGTGTTTATATATATATCTATATATATGTAATAATATCTCTAAATCTAAATAAATCCTTATTCATTTCCAAAGTTTTATCTTAATTTAACCCATATTAACTTAATTCTAAAATGTTCTCTTATTTCCTAATCCAGTTCCAACTATAGTTAATTAATGCTACACGAGCTCAAAAATTGTTGAAATCGACACGTTTCCGCACTCCGAGTGAAGGGATATAAATCTGTCCGTCTAAACAAATTCTTTTAAAATATACCCATTTTTCCCTGACCTAAATAGACACGTGGAAAGAAATTCCTATCAGAATTTCACAGTATATAATCATGGGAATAAATATTTCTTGCATTCTTTTCTCTTTTCGCTCTTGTGTTGCGCTGTGAATAGACTTCAGTTTTGTCCAAGCCTCTTGTACATAAATTATGCCTCCCGGGATGGAATAAAAGCGAAGTTTAAAAATTAAAAGTGTTATCTTTCTTTGGCCACGAATTGCTAAAAAAATGTTATGTTTATATTATATATATATATAAATTCGTCACTGTAACACGAAAATCGCTAATGACGCTGAGTCATTACACATTATCATCACATTTTCAATGCTTAACAAAAGTGCTCGAAGTCTGAATTTTTATTATACTAAATCATTGCTCCGAATTTTAATTTTTGTTCCAGCTTTCTCTCTATACTTGCGATTTAAATATTCAAAATCCATTCATCAACTTACGAATTTTTCACTTCATGTTAAAGGCATTTTATATTTTCAAAATCAATTTCTATGGTACCGAATCTTTATCGAAATTTCATCTAGATATCGTAATTCAATCCGCGAAAGCCGTGAGGCTTAAAACTGCGAAGTATTTATGGCGATATCTGCAGACAGCCCCAAACAAAAGAGCGCAATAAATATGGTTTGAGGCTGCGCAGCGCAGAGGACGATCATAAAGCGGAAGCATTTTGTCTAAAAATAAAGAATTTGTGCTCTGCGTTTCGTCACGCAAACATGGCCGGGAGGAACCTCAGGATTTCTTCACTCAGCCGCCAGAAAAATTTAAATAGGTGTTTATATATCTCCCGGAGGAACTTAGCTGAGGGGCTCCTCCATTCACAGCAGCAGAGTGGAATGCCTCGAGCAGCATTTTGTTCTTAATGGAAGAATCAGGACACAAATTCCTCAGCGCCACTTATAACATTTGCTAGCTTTGCAAGCGCCTTCTTTCTTCAGAAAAAAATACAGGTGGCCTATTAAGTTTGTTGGTGATTGTAAAAACCAAAGAAAAGTTAATTTTCTCTTTCCTCCGTTTCATATTTAAAAGTTAATAAAAACTGGGAAATTCAAAAGCAAATGTAGTTTTTTTTAAAGTCCGAAATCAATTATTTTCATTTAAAAAACATACAGTAAAAAAAAAAAAAGGTTCTGTATTCTGTCTGTTATTTTTCAGTTGAAAAAAGAAAGGCTCAGGAAGTAAATATACATAATTTACTACTAACTTCGTTTGGTTATGCTATTAAAATTATAGCCAGCTCCTTAGCAAAAATGGAATATTAATTTGTATTTTCTAGTTTAGATTAAGATTTTTTTTTTTGTGAAATCCATCAATTTATAAGAACTGCAAGAACTAAAAGGATAGAAAAATCGAAATATTCACAATGTATTTTTTTAAAAAAAAACTTCGGGAAGGATAATTTTTCGGCGGAAGTTCAATCAAATGATGAAATTTTTACAGAATTTAACAAAAAAGAGTTTTCATTTTAAAAATTTTAATTTAGGAAAATGATAGAGCTAATAATGAAAAACTACCCGTTTGGATAGTGAAATGACCATAATGCTGCACTCTTATCAATAAGTTTGCGGATTTGAAATTGTGAATAAAAAGTAGCGTGATTTTTGTAAAAACAAGAATCACCCACACAGTTATTCATGTTAACTGTGTTGATCATGTTAACATGTGGTCATCATGTCAGTTAATTATGTGCCTTTTTAATACGGCACTTAATATTTGTATATTTAAAGGGACATTCATTTCTCCTGGCATTCATAAATTTACGATGCAGCTGCAGAATTGGAACAACATGTCTAGCAGTACTGGATAAAAAATGAATCAATGAGACATTCTATTGAGTGCCAATAGATGAATGCTAATTATTATGGAGGAAATGTTACGGTTGAAGATTGGTGTAATGTTACGCTACTATCATCAAAAGATAAAGAAAAAATAACTTAATAGTAATGCAACTTAACACAATTTATAACTATACTTTGATCCACTCTGATGTGCCCTACTCACCTTGACTTTTTTTTTGTGTGTGTTCTATAGAATTTTGCTGGTTCTTACAGAAATATGGCATCCGTTTGTTTCCTTCATGTTGTTTTCTAATGTTTGTGTACATTTCATTCTCGGATTCGGAAACACTCCATGTTTTTGCGCATGCGTCAGGAGGTTTTTATTTCGTCAAAAAAGGGGCGAGAGGAAATATGAAGATCTTCACGTTAAGCAATATGGTAGACTCAGATTATTCGCGGAATTAGGAGGAGTATTTATTTCTTCGTACCACCTCTTAGTGAGATAGCATAGTCAAAAAGTGCTAGTATCGGGATCCTACAACGGGATCCTGTATACATGTTATCTAAATGTAAAAATAAAACGTTTTGTTTTGAGGACGAGCCATTTTTGTTGTCGAACTCGGCTGAAAAATAGGCTATTTGAAAAACATGATATAGGGAAAACAACTTCCTTTTAGAAAATTTAAGTACCAAATTGATTGAATTTAAGAAGCAGCAAATGAATTTAAATACCAAATTGACTGAATTTTAAATTTTAAATACCAAATTGACTGAATTTTAAATTTTAAATACCAAATTGACTGAATTTTAAATTTAGGTAGCGAATTGGCAGTATGTATGAATTTATGCCACTCATATCTAGCTAAAAGTTAAAAAAAATGAAACCACTAAGATTGGAAATTGCTTATAGAGAACTTGCTTGCAAACAATTCCCGTCAGAAGTCTCAAGTTGTCCAGTTCTCAGCCGGAAGGACTCTTCCGGGCGGAGAGCCCGCGGACCGTGGAATCAAGGTCGGATGCAACAGATTCAGAGCACGATTCAATTCCATTCCCAGCTTACATTAAATGTCAGAAGAGAGAAAAAAAGAAAAACCCGCTAGTTTTGATTTGGTAAATGAATTCTCCATTCTAATGCTACAAGGGGTATCAGTATGAGTTGGAAACGAGTTCACCTAAAAAAAATAAAATGTAAATAAACTTTTCGTTTAACATTCAAAGCAAGCAAAGATCCGAAGATTTATGTATGAATTCAGGCAAATCTGCATACACAGTAATAACATTTTTAATGTTTTTTTCTAGTTTCTTATAATTCTACATTTGAAGGTCTTGTTTTTAAAACTTGGAAAATATTCTCTTTTCATGGTCGTTAGAGGAATGAAAAATTTTTTTACATTACATTTTCGCTTCACTAGAGATAATGGAATCTTTCCATACTTTTTTTTCTTCAGAAATTAATTTTTTAGCCACTTTTCAATTTTAGAAACATCACAGTTAATAAAATCTATTTGAGTCAAATTGAATAAAATTTTGCATAGTATTATTAGTTAAAACCTGTTGTATTTTTTATTTGATGTTTTAGCAAGACTTTTAAGAAAAGAGGATAAAATAATCTAAAACAAACTGATATTTTTAAAGAATATAAATGGAGTTTAACTGTTTATAATTTGCGTGCCATCGCAATATCATATGACAAGAACATGGAAGTTCACAGATCACATATTCTATATTGATAAATATCTATGAACTGAAACTGTACTAGAAAACATTTAAGCAACATCTTATAGTTTTGTGAAAATTTATAAAATAAAGCTAAGTTAAATTTATTCTAATTCGTTTAAATTAAATAACTATTCTAAATGAAAATCTACATGTCTAAATGACGTGTTTAGTTTTTTTTAAACAGTTCCAAATGTACTCAAATATTCTAAAGAAATGGTACCTTCTTTTTAATAGATCAAAACTTTTTCAAAAATTAGGAGAATCAAAAAGTGCTTTCCTAATCATTACTATTATTCTCTACCGAATCAAATGTTGAGTTATTTTACCAACTAAATAGCGTAATAATGCAGTAATGATGTTATTTTTCTGAATTAAAAAAAACAAGCAAAAACCAACCTTTCCGTTTCAAGGTTTCTCCGCAAAAAAAAAAAAAAAAAAAAAAGCATTTTTTTTTTCTTCTTATTACTTTAGAATGTCTGAAATGGAGTAAGTAGTAGACAAAAAAAATATTGATCATGAAGTATGTAATGAAAAATAGATTATAATGAAAGATACAGGAGATAATAGTTTTCGATTTCCGATTCTTCATCTTTGAAACTACTATATATACAAAGCTAAAAACAAATGGCTCTACAATCTCCATTTTAAGATTTGATAATAGCACATTACTTCAAAGAGGATTAACTTTCTTACTTTCGAAGCATAAAAATGATAAAAGGATTTGATGAACCATTTTTGAAAAGAGCTCTGAAAGAAGTTACCGACTTCATTTCGAAACGATGTCACTGAAAATGTGTAGGAGTTCGATTAAAATGATTTCAACGTTATATCTGTGTTTTTAAAATGCGATAATAACGTATATTTACTAAGATTACATCTTTCCTCGAACACATCTTCTCTGTATCAAATATGTGAAATTCCTGAACTTAAAAATAGGAGGCAAACAGACAGGTCGAAAACCTGACTGTTACTGAGCACCAAATGCCGGAACTTGATGTTTGAAGTCGGCCACCGAGATGAAAAAGATGACCGTCGTTTGCTATCTGAAAGCTATGTCACCACCATATCACATGAGATTTATAAATATTTCTGGTATTTGCTGAGTATCACCGCAGGAACTGAAAAAAGGAACGAACTACAAATGTACAATTAAATGTTACATCATACCAAGGGCAGATTTTGGCAATATACGACCAAAGGCGATATACACATCTCTTAGCAAACTGGTTCATTTAGTTTCACATTTCAATACATTTTTAATTTAACCCTTTCTAGTGCCATGGGAAGTATCCTTCCAGCCAGATTTATCCATCTCTGAATGAAGTTATGTAGGTTGGTATAAATTCTATCAAATTTTTTGATAAGACAGAAACTCAGATGCTTCAGTTCATTATCTCACACAAAATGGTGTATCTTGATTTGTTGGTTAATTATTAGTTAACCCATTTAATGAATCAATCAAATTAAATTTATCTAATAAGATGATTCCCTTTACTTAGACCAATCTCAATCCAAAAAATACTTTAATAAACTACAGCTAGAAAAAAAAATGGCCTTTTAAAGGGTTAAACATGTTAATAACTTATTTTTTATTTTAGTATTTTTGTGAAAATGTCCATTTATTATGACTCGTTACTTCACAGTATTCACGCTTATAAATTATATTACTTAAACAAAAGCTTGGTATAGATGTAGCTTTTATACATACAACAATAAATAAATGAAAGTACTGAAACACATAGAAACCTGACCAATTATATTCGGCGAAATGTTAATATTAATCTAATATGATTTGTATTTGCAAATTTACTTATTAGGCTACTAGGCTAATAATTTTTTTTTTCTTTTTTACCGATCTGCCGCTAGTCTTCAGAGGCCAGTGGTTCTAACTGCTGATTAGTCTACTTTGGTTGAAATCCGTCGCTGCACAATATGTATTACATTTGTCAAGTGATACTGACGCCACATATATTAACTTCATCTAATATATAAAAATGAATTTTTGTTTCTTCGTATTTTATCGCTGCCATACTGTTCATCCGATGACGATAAAACTTTGCCAACTTAATGCTTTGAACCTGGAAAATCCATGTTTTTATATGAACAGTTGAAATGTTGGATGCTCACGAGTCAGACAGCCAAGAAATTTGTTTTTGCTGAAGATGGAAAAACAAAACAAAAAATATTGTCTTTTCTAAAGCACTTGAATAATATAGTAAAAAAAAAAAAAATATTATTTATACTTCTCCTTTATATGTCTTTCAATTTCAATTCATGTATTCCTTGTCGATAAGGAAATAAAATCTTTTTTTTTTATCATTCGTAATTAAACAAGATAGCTGTTTCAAATTTCAAACGATATTTCCAAAATTGTTTCTTCTGCGGTAGCAACACGCTGGGTACCAGCTAGTTCATAATAAAAACAACTAAAATTCCATAGAAGTAAATGTAATTTACAGAGAGTATAAGTATCAAGGACAATTTGAAATAACCACTATTTTAAGTGAATGAAAATAATATTAAAAAAGGATAGACACAAACAAATATTTACACATTCATAAATTCCTTTTGATAATATATTTATAATGGAATAGACGAAAAAAAAATGGATGTTAGAGAATCCTTGACCTCCGACATCCCTTCGCGCGATGAGAAATCCTATTCTCGATAATAACTACCCACGCTTTCCCTGTTGAGATTCGACTTGGCTTAATCGACTCAATTTTAGCTCGAAGGTGATCCACTTCATACAGTGGCATCCTTCCTGCAGACGCCTCAAATACAAGAGGGCCAACTCCAATCAGATGTTAATTCATTCACTTATCATTGCACCTTTTCAATAAGCAACAATACTGCTTTGTTGGCAATAGTGATTTAGCAAACGAATATCACGATTTTTATTTTCTCTTTTTGTTGTAAAACGAAGTAGAAGGCCGTGAAAAATTAAAAATAAAGAAAAAAATGAATTTGGATAGAGAATATTATTGCTTATTGTGTGTCGACAAGAATTTGTGAAAACGCTTATTTTGGTTATAAAATTCTTTGCTATATCACATTTATTCAACGGAAAATTTTATTAACCCTTTCCCAGTATGAATTAATAATGAAAAATTGTGCACGAAATAATCATTTAATTTTTATTTAAAAAACGTTTCATTTTATAATTCTTACATAATTAATTAAAATTATATTACTGATAAGAATATAATTGCAATTCGTTAAGTTCATATTCAACACTTCATCAAAACGCTTATTGAAGATTTGGGATTAGCACCTCATTTTCCCAATGTCAGAGCATTTACACCAGCACTCCCGTCAATTTCTTTATTTCAGGCACATTATTTCTTTCCTTCCATTCTTCTGATGATGTGTATGATTCCAGAATATTCACTCGAATCACTTATGAGTCGCCTAGTATGTTTTCGTCTTATTGGTAATATTTCACTATCATGAGTTTCATTATTAGTATGGCGTATTTGCTTATTTCTTCCTATTCTTCAGAATCCCTCCAAGCACCTTGATATTCATAGTCTGCACTATCCATTATGGTGTTTATGTCACAACATGTTTTTCCTTTAGTAAAAATATTTATTGGCCTGACCAATGTTTTCATTAAATCTTTATAAGAATAAAATCCCAATGACTAACAACATTTGACTTGTGTCAAGAAATTCTAACAATAAACAGTGTATGATAGAGATCTATGATAACAACAAAAGTATTAAAAGTGCTGCCAAATTCAGTATACTAGGAATTTTAAACGAAATTTATTACCATACTCAACGGTAACTTTAGTCGCATGACTAGTGTAGCTCGTCATCGTGCTGTATGGCTTGAAAATTCATTAACGAGCTATACTAGTCATTTTACTGGACGAAGTTAATGTACTATAAAGTAAAATCTTCGATCATTTGTAGATCAAATTAAATTTTATTTGTAAAATACTACATTCCTTTATTAATATCACAGCACAATCACTAAGGTTCTCATTGTCCGATTCTATAATTACAAAAGTAGAAGTTTTACTCTTCATAATAGGATGGCAGTTAACAAACATTATTTAATGTTAAAGGTTCCCAACCTGTGGTATGTGTATTCCTGAAATGTACATGGCAAAACAGTTAAGAAGGCCCGAAAATAGTGTTTATTTAATGGCGGAAAACTTTAAGGGTACAAGATTAAAATAAAATTAAAAAAAGGAATATATTATCGAAAATTTCAAACTATCACTTGGGAGCATTTTTATTTTGCTTTATAAATTTTGATTATTTTGGTTATTTTATTATTTGATATTTTCGTTCAGCTCCCCCGAGGTTTTTATTTACCTAAAGACGTTTGTCTATATTTCCGACGTTTCAAGACGTTTGTTTTGGCGCTTCTTCACCTGATAACTTTCTACGACCTCATGATCTTTATATTGCCAAGGAGAAAATACAATTTAAGAAAATAATTTTGATTATTTTAAAAAGTAAAATAAAGCGAAAACAAGAAACTATCAGTCTCGTTTCTCAATAAAAATTAAAAAAATAACACAACGAATGTTCGGTTAAGCATGCGCAAATTCTGGAATTTTGGGGAGTCGATCATTCTTGTACTAATAAATATATATTTTCTTGTACTAATAAATATATATTTTCTTGTACTAATAAAAATTTCTGATCTTTATTTAACTAGTTTTCCTCGGACTTTTAAGTTTGGTCCAAGTGCATTTCGTCATTTTCAAAATAAGAACGAAAACGTAGAATTTTTATAATTATGTTATTATAGCAATATTACATCAGTTCAATTTTTACCGACCCATTCGACTACACAAACCCTCATTCCCAAAACAGTATCACATTCTTACACGATAGAATTAAGTTACGGAATCCCCCCCCCCTTCTAAATTCTTGCGAAAAATAAAAATTATGTATATATAACGCTTACAGAATAAAGGAATAAATGATACTAAGAACTCGGCGCTAAAGCAATAAAAACCATCTTTCAAAAACACCACATAACTGACCGAAAAAAGTTTCTTAATATATATGTATATCACTACAGTAGTAAATTTTTCGCAACTTCAGATATGAGATTTTACTATTCATTTTCATTTGAACTTAATTTTATTAAATTCAAGAAATGGCTCCTATAAATTAACCCAAAGATCGCACTGATTTGAAAAGCTATAAGGATCATAACGATGAGTAATTGTTAGTTTTCCTCTTTTAAATTAATGCGAATTTTCATGGCTATTTTCATTTGTCAGAATATAAAACTAATATAATAGAAATAAAATGTATAATAAAAATATTATTAAAATGATTCTTTTAAGTTAATTTTAATGAAGAGTAAAGAATGAAAAGTATCCAAATGTATCAGATTTAAGTACTACACCCTTTTTCTTGAAGTTTTTTCACTTACAGTCCTATCCTAATCCCCGATATCTATATCGTCTGTCTACCCAATCTTACCAATATCTAAATCACGCAAGGTAGATATACAAAATATGGTTACTTTAGTTTAATGGTAATTAGAATAATTTTACTATAATAAATTTCTCAGGCTTCGATTTAAAAAAAAAATACCGTCTGAGAAACATTCTTAAAAACAAGCATGGCCACAAATGAGAAATCTGTGTTTGACATGCCAAAGAACTACGACAGGTTCTTTAAATAAATACGCAGGTAAATATATAAATAGATTCTATTAAATATTTTATGCACGAGTCTCAAATCAATCTGATGAAAAATAATAATGCATGATGAGTCGATGCGTCACGGGTCTGTTTGATTTCGGCAAAAACATACATTATTTTCATTAAAGAATCAAGCAATAATCAGAGGATGATATTTTAGAAATAACTTATGCATTTTATACGCAACTATAGAAATGAAATAAAATTATTCTAATTGCTTTATTTTGACTTGTTTTCAACCTGTTTCGAAGTTCATTTCACCCATCACGTATTATATTAAAATAGCAACGCAGAATTTCATTGCGAAAAGAAATAACATCATCGAAAAGACCATGGATGGTTTTAGCTTGCATAAAATGCTTTAGAATTTATTTTCCAAAAAAAACTTTTTGCCTAAAGAAAATTTCAAAAGTTGATTTTTTTCCTTTTTTAAAATTATATAAATCTCTAAAAAGTCACAGTAAAGATTGAAATGGATTGTATATTTTTGATTCAATTCGGAGCTGAAAATATTTAGATTTTATGGTTCAATTCCCAGGCACAGATCGGAAGATTACGATTACGCACATAAAACCTTTTACTTCAAACTGTGGCAATAAATTAAACTGCCGTCAAAATTTGCATGCATAACTACTATTTTATGTATTTTATGTGACATTAATTATTTTTATAATTTATGCCTTTCTACCAATAATCATTCTGCTTTTAAGTACCCTTTCCTTCATTGTTACGACTTGCATTTAAGACTGCTGACTCACTCCAACAGACTAAAACGGTATGGATAGGTTGTAAAATTGTTTTAGTGAGCGTGCAGAATGTTGCAATTTATGGATTGCATATTCGCCAATTTTAATACATTGTTGATAGAGTGCGTGACTAACTGTGTGCCAACGACCTCTGCAATCAATGGATAAATAAAAATGCAAACATAAACAAAAGACTACATAACAACAATCTTTTCAACGATTACATACAATTGTAATCAATTTTAAGAAGCAAAGACGTATATGGTGGTAAAAAATAGGTTGCATTTTCTGCAAGATTTCTTTTGCTCGGCTAATACTGAAATCTAGACTGTCTGATTTTATGACTAATTATAAGCATTTTAATTTTGGAGCAGCATTCATTTGTATAATTAATTTATAGATTTCTTAGAAAATACATTTAAATACAAAACTAAGTTCCGAAAGGAGTTTCTTTAAAGTATGATTAGGAAATGATAAGGAAATAATTAGTTTCTACAAAGACGGGACAAAATACGTTCATAATTAATATTCTTTGTGAATTTATTCAACGATATTTCCATATTTTTCCTTCAGAAAATATTAATTTTGAAAAGGCAGTTTTGCAAACAAACTAACATTTACCAAAACACACTACAATAAAAATATAACTAGATATGCCAAATGAATCTGTTAGTAAAATTCTTCACAAACTCTTGTGCTTCTTTTTAAATTCAAAGAATTTTTTTCATGTCGCAATTGATTTATAATATTCTTTGCAATTTCTGCTTTATAAACATGCAACGAAATGTTTTTTATTGCTTCAAAAAGCAAAGAAAGGTAAAAAAAAGTTTGTGATTGTTTCAAAATAAGTTCGGAACGATCGATCTACCAAAATTCTTCACGAATCTTATTTTAAAATACAAACCACAAGATTTTAGAACTAAATTCAAAAGTTTTTCCACTATTTCTCGCTGTAAAAAACATGCAATGAAATACTTTAAATTTACTTTACTTCAATGGCAGAAAAAAATAAACGAAAATTGTTTTGATGATTGTTTGGTGCGAGTCCAAACGATTAAAATGGCCAATGAAATATATTTTCATGCCAAACGATAACATCTACAGACCAATTTTTGAAAACACCAAATGAGAAAAAAAGAATAACACATACACAGAATTCTCGTTTTGCAACAACACTGAAGAAATGGATGCATCAGGGGTGGTTTCGACTCGATTCCGCTTCCAGAATGCCATACCTGTCTTCTAATGGCAAGCGGAGAAGAACAGTGATTTCAGCGACAGTCAGGAGAAAGAGAACGAACCGAAGTGTATTCTTAAAGAGTTGACCCTCACGAAACAAACAATTCGATTCTTTCGTTTAATGGGCATTTCAGCGCATGCCCGGCCAAAGCATAATGAGGCTATTTTTCATAAACGGGACAGGCACCGGCTCAGATGCATTTTGTGCAAATAAGCTGAATTAGTTATGATGGAAACATATTATCTTAGGCGTAGAGGATTGTGCATGATCCCACAAAGAAGAACGTTAAATGAAATAAACATATAATGTAGTTATCATTTTACGAAAATCTTTCCATAAAAGAAATTATCATGAAATAACATGTATGCACTATCGTATCTATCGGTATAAGAAAGGGATAAATTAAATAAGAAATATGATTTCTGATCATTAAAAAAAAAGATGAATATGGAAAAAAATGAATAAAACAGAAATAAAAAAATAATAAAATTAAGAATATAAGAAATAAGGGGGGAAATGATTTAAGAGAAAATACATAGGATTCGAAATGGTTGAAATTCCATTACTGAATTCTTTAATCTGTCCGTTTTATTTCTTTTCATTTATGAATAATATTACAAATGTTTCATCTCACGTTTTCAGTCATTTTTAATTGAATGGATATTAGAAACAGATGCTCTATGCTAAGAAATATCAGCCTTTTACAATCTCCATAAAAATTGTAAGTCATAATAATTTTTTTTTTAAATAATTTATTAACTGTTATTTTGAGTTTCAAATAGTAAATGCTTATATGATAAACTATTTTTGATTCATTTTTATTTATTTCATACAAAATATCTCATCTTTAAGTTGAAAACATGTATAAGACTTTTTTAAATATAAAACTTAAAACAGACTGCGCATTTTCTTCATGGATGGTGGATAAAAAAGACGTTTTATTTGCATTTAAAATTAAAATTTATTAAATTCTAGCTTTGTTTCTTTTCAGGTTAAAAAAAATTTGGTGTATGATTTATTTACATATCTCCAATAAAAATAATCTTGCATTCACGAATCTGTCCAAGTCAACTGATTATTACGCTTCATGTATTTAAATACGCCGTGGGTGTCCCATCATTGGAAGTTTGCAGGAGGCGGCCGAAAACAGTTTTAATTGAACATTTTCACTGGGAAAACTAAATGTTTGTATAGCGATAACTCATATCAAATATCATGAATAGAATGCCTATGAATTAAAATATATAAAATATTTTTAAATAAGATGACAGGTTCAGAGATAGATAAAAATGATTTCAGTTGGCAACAATTTAATAACTGTGCCATTTTTTTTCTGAATTTTGATATTTAGCGACATTTTTCACAGTAGATTTCATTGCTGTTAATTAAGAAATGAAAGAAATTATAATACTATTCAACAGAAAGTGCTATTTGATTATCCAGGCATTTATGTTTTTAACGTCATCATGATGTCATGGAATTTGAGATAATGAGGCAGATTCACGCACACAAACAGGTAGAAATTCATTAAAATAACACGTCTTTAACATTTCTCCCAATCCGATGCTTATAAATACTTTGTGAGGCGATCAAGAACATCCATTTATGCATCGGAGATATATTTAAAATTAAGTAATAACAATAAATTTTCCCGGCGAATCAAAAACAGCCATTCATACATAAAGTGACGGGAGGGGGGGGGGGATTTTTTCCGAGAATAAAGGCCAATGAATGATATAGAAGAAAAATTCTCGTTAAAGATTGTTCTCTTTTATAATAGGGATTTCATGAAAAAAAAGGAGTGTGAAAGCTATATAAAAAAGTTAAAGTAAGAACCCTCATTTATTATGTGACGAAATATAGTAGTTAAAAAATATGAAGTACAATAAAAGTAATATATTATAATAATCAGAATGAATTATTTTTATCTAAAAATAATTCATTCTAATGAAATTTTTGCGAACCTATTATCTGCTATTAAAATTAGAATATAAATAAGGAAAGGAGGCATTCACTGTTTTTAATTAAACTATTTATTCAAAAAATTTAATAAAATGCTTTTTTTAAACTTACCTTAATTACGAATATTGAACAAGTTAATTGATAAAGACACTGAAAAGGGTTTACAGCAAAAATGTTCCACTTAACTCTATTGGGGGCTCATATTTTAAGAAAATTCTTATATATTGCGTTAGGTAAGATGAATTAAGAATAAGAAGGATAATATTAAATGTAAAGCAGAAATCAAACAATCCTTAAACCACATTATTCAGGCATATATAAAATAAACTTACATATTTTTCAGGTTATTGGCATGAACTTTTCTTGAAAACCTCTAAAAATTTCACACGTGACTTCCAATCATTTCCGTGAGTATGGAACCCTGCATGCAGCACAAAGGCTGATGTTGTATTTTTCAAACGATATATTTCCAACGTATGCCTTTTCTGATCCTCTTTTCGTGTGACACGAGGGTGCCTCTTTTCAAATCCGCCCAGTTGCTAGTTGGGAGCACCTGTCCTGAGTCAACAGGAGCACGTGTTGGCAGCAACAGATCGTGACCGTTCCCATGACAACGACTAGGGATGGAAACATTCGGCATAAGACTCCACGCCCAGTTTTACTACGCAAATATCCCATTTACATCCATCTCATGAAATAGCTTATGAACGATGAATGATACACTGAGATTGGAAATTTTAAAATAGCAATCATTATTTCAACTGATACAATACAGCTATTAGACTGAAACGTTTGCAGCCATTTTGATTTAATTACCTACGAGTATGGTTTACAATGTATTTCAAACGACGTTGAAATCATAGAATATTTGAAAGTGAGCCAGTTCTCTAGATGGTCCAAAAGGAACGGTTCAATACATTAAAAATATCTGGAATAATACAGTTAGCAACCTGTTAGGAATTGCTCAACTCAGATATAAAACCTGTAATTATAATTTGATTCCATAGAAGATTCACTTCATGACATTCGTAACTGAAATGCTATAGTGATTCTTAACACATTGCGTACCGGTCACGAGATTTCCCGTTTTTAGCAGCCCGAACGTTGTGGCTAGGTTACGAGATATCTCGTTTTCATGTTTTTAAATCGATGCATAACTAACTAGAAGAAAATATTTAACACATTAAGGACCGCAAAGAAATCTGTAAGACATACGCCTGGGACAGCACGTTTTGGAGCAAACTTGTACGTTCTAAAATCAACGTAACTTTGTGATTTGTGAAGCAATAACAGATGGGACACGCAACACGAGAAAACTTATGAGTGGTCGTCGAGAAACAGATGGAACGCGAAACACTAGAAAATTCGTGAGCGGTCCTTAATGTCTTAAAATAAGCTACAGCTGCAAATCGTATCGAACACCATTGCACAAGGAAATATGCTTTACCAAATATCACACTAAAGCATTTTTCAAGACTGTGAAATAAATAATAGTTAAAATGTAAATAATCTTATATAATAAATACATGTATAAAATATATACAAAAGTATTAGAATCAAGTTAATAGGAAAAACAAAAATCAAATAAAAATTAAACCAAAAAAATTATTAAAAAAATATTAAAAAAAGAATCCGGCCTGAAGACTTTTTCAAGGGTCACCCTCAGGCAGGGATTCAAATAAAGGGATTTTTTCTGTGAGGACATACAGACATAAGTCTAATAATGATCCCTCGTGACCCGAAAATCCCCTGAAATTATGCTCAAGAGATATACCATTTTAACAGAAAGGAAATACAAAATAACAAATTAGAAAAAAATAACCACAAAGTAAAAATACAATAAAAACAATAACAATAAAAACAAACACAGCATTAAAATTAAAATTAAAAACGAAAAGCCAGAACATACCATCCAACAGTCAAGGAAACTTTAAACAATCGATTGTGATTTCCTGTTTTTAAAAAAGTTAACGGTAAATTATGTAAACAGAGGTAGGCACCCAGCGCCATCCAATATGCAAGTAAAGTTCTATTTTTATTTAAGCCAAAGGATTAATCCCAAACCATACCTTGTTTAATTAAAAAATTGACATTACAGTAATTTCTAGGAAAATCATTTTTAATTAAATTTTTAAGGAGGATATTTGATGCTTCAATATAAGAATTTTTATTATTGCAAACCCTTTTGATCCTGTTAACTTGTGAGAAAATTAGATTTTTGAAAATTTTAGAGTTTAGATTGGAATGGTAGTTACATAGTTTTGTTATTTTAAAGTTGAAATCATCCCTTTTATCGTATATACCAACTATTGTTTTATCATTAGCAATTTCGATTTTTAAATCCAGAAAGGTAGCCTCAAGTTGATTTTTATTTGTATCTTTTAGAATTAAATCTTTTGGATAGCAATTAGTAATAATATTAGTATTGTCGAAGTTAATCAAAAGTAGGTCATCAATATATCTCCACCCGTTTATTAAATTATATTTAATTATTTTTTTCTCATAATAATGCAGGAAAATATTAGCTAAAATATATAGCAATATTTAAGAATACTTTATGTAAATATAATACCAAATGCAAATTAAAAATGTGCATATACGTATGCATCCTATTGCTTACCATGCCCGCTCCTAGAGCGTTCAAAAATATGCGGGCCCTGAGACCGAAACCGGCACCATTTCAGATATTCTGTGATCTTCTATATCGCTAGAAATAATTTGTTTACAATATTGGCGATTACGCCTTGTAAGATCTATGAATGTTCTAGCAAATATTCATATTCACACCAGATTTAATTGCATGGATGCTATTATTAAATTTTCAATTACTGTAAATATGGATAAATGCAATGTTACTTTAAAGAAAACACTAATTCGGAACATAGTGAGTTTGATCATTCATGAACAAGTGACAATGGGCCAGCTAGCAAAATTTTACTAACACACCCTGAACTGAAATGAATTTAATTTCATTTAATCAACTGTTGAATAAACTAGAATTTTGAAAAGATTCAAAGGCCACTGATCTAAACTTTTGAAGCCTTTTCCATTGGTAGAATGGTAATTTAAATCATCAAAATTATCCGCAAACACATTTCAGATTTCTCAAAAATTATTTGCAATCAATCAACAAGCAGTTCGCGTAAAAATAATACTTTTAATGAACACTTTTTCTTATTTATAACTTGGATGTAGTCTAATTAAGCACGATGTTAAAGAAGAGATAATTAAATCCACTAATTGAAATTGAGATGCTTTCTTATTAAGTGTATTTGTCGAGAGAAAACAAATTTCTGCTTACAAGAACACTTGATATCAAAATAAGGAGAGAAAAATGTCAAAATATTAAGAGGTCAACATCTGAAAATGAAATGATGGGCTGTTCTGTAAGCAATAAATGCAATTTAATAGCTGTTGGGATTAAAACCAAAGACAAAAAAACTCTTCACTTCCTAACTTTTTCAGACATAATTGTGAAATTTTATTAGAAAAAATATTTCATTAAAGAGATAATAGATTAGAAATAAAAGAATACAACGATGAGGAAAATGGCGAGATCACTTCAAACCTATAATTAAAAAAGTTATCGAACAGCTATCAGAACTTCATCAATTCTTGAGAAATGGATACTCTACCAATTAATAAAATAAAGTGGATCACCGGGGAAAGAAAACTATCCTTTCGATTTCCGCTGTCCGAATTCTTTTAAATTTAATGATGGCAGCCTTTGGCAACCAGTTGGTTCACCAGAATTAATAGCTGTTAAAAACTTCAAACAACTATTTCGTTTAACTTGGTTTTAATGGTTTCCTCCACAAGATATTCTCCACTTCAAGTTTTGATAGACACAAAACTGACATTATTTTAGAAGTTTTATTCTGTTCTGTTCACTATGTTCTGCATCTCCTTATTCTTCTGTCTATATCTGTATACATTAAATTATAATTCAAGAATGACAAGCAGAGTTTAAAAATTGGAATAATGTTTAAAAATATTTGTTTCTGATCAAACCTCAATCTCGATCATCAACAATGGAAAAAAACCCATGATGAAATATCAGTAGCAATGATCAAATAAAAGTGATTTCCACTTTAGCAATGAAATATATTGCATAAGATGCTTAAATAATTTACATAATACTCTTAAAATTAATAAACTTTAACTCAAACTTTATGCATAGAAAAAAATGCGCTATCGTTCGTCTTTTGCATTTATACGCCGATCAATGATCAAGTCAATGACCGTGCAAATATATTTCGTTAGTTTTCATTAAAAAATCTCAGGTTATTAAAAGTAGATTATAAATATTCTGAAGGAATTTTTTAATCATATATGAAATTATTTAAAGCGTTCTTTAGGATTTGATTTTTACTGGTACTCCATAACTGGATGTATTAACTGTTTTTTAAAAAAAGTAGATTAACAAACAATTTAAATAAAATCAATAAATTATAAAAATTAAAAAAAGTCAAACACAAAAAAGTTTGTGTTTTGAGATAAAAAATTAAAAAAGTAAAAAATTGACTTACATAAATTAAAAAAATATATGTAAGTCAAATTAGACACTTTAATAATAATAATGAAGACGTATCATTTTAATCTAAACAATAAATGTAAACGAAATGAACTAAATTAACATTAAATAAAACGATATAAATCATTAGATGCTTATCATATAAGCATGGATTACTTCATTAAATTCTTATGATTTCTATTTTTGTGCTTACTATTTTATAGCCGTCCTTAGTGGTAAGCGGTTATATTGACTAGTACGCAATTCCGCTATATTAATCCCTGTTCATCAGAATTATTTATCCATTTTTTTTTCTATGAATTCTTCATCGCTGAACAAAAACCGGTTGAGTCCGGTTTACGTACCATTTTCAACGACTTCCTTTCAAACTTATCATTTTCACCTTCGTCCTGCTCAAACGCAGTTCAACTCGCCTCTCTTCAATAGCCGCAAATGTTATCTCAAAACACAAAATGTTTAAAGGATCACTGGCAAAGCCTTGTTTTTCTAAGAACACAAGCCAGTAAACTTACACTTCAAAACACAAATGCTAGTTAGAGCTCAGCAGTTCGCTGTTGAGATTTACATAAGGCAGACTTTTAATTCGATTGAAATCACCGAGCTTATATTATATGGTGACATCAATTACATGAATCGTTGCCAAACATGATGAATTTCTCCATTTCCTGTCCAAAAGATTCACTAAACGACCTCAGAATAAATTAAGCTAGTTTTCTAATCATTTCTTGAGCGATAAAAGCAGATTGTTAGAAATAAAGAGAGAATTAAGATTGGTCTAACTTATAACATCAGCAATTCAATGCCGAATATATTCAAGAGGTTTAATGTTGGCTGAAACAAATTTGTTTTTGTAATATGGATACTTTGTAGCAAATCTAGGTAGTTAACGTGAAATATATTTTAAATTCCAAGAAAATGCATTCCTTTCCTACAAAAAGCTTCTCCAATGACCAGAACTGATTCGAAAGGGATAAAAAAAGATCTAAACAGTATTAACGGTATATTACAGTATGAAGTCGTAATACGAGAAAAATGTTATTGTTTAAATAGCATTTAACATCAACATGATGTTCGAAAGACCAAAAGATATACTGGGGGAAAATCTGTTTTCTTTTAATGCATACAATCAAATATCGCCATTTTAACTCTTAAACAGGGAAAGAAACTCAAAATATCCTGCTATTCCAAAAACGTTATAAAAAATAATTATTTCTACATTGGCGTAAATACCAGCTGTTCGTACTGGAACGCATTCTCCAACAAGTGGTAACTGTTGTTTGCGACTGCGCATTCAAATGTTATTTACGGACAATTGATCGACATCATTACCTTAAAATGCTTCCAATGAAATGGGAATGTTTCAAAACAGATTTTTAAAAAAAATTTCTTTTCTGTATATTGCATGAATGAGACATAGCTTTACTGAAAGAGGCATTAAGCTAAAATTGCTAATAAAACACTAGTGAAGAGTTACTATTGAAAATTTCATATGGCTATTACATACAATAATAAATGCACCCGATGCAATTTGTTTTCTTTTGGAATTGAAATTCTACATTACAGGACGTATTTATTACGTTATACCGAAAATTAGTCAAATGAATCTTAGATTTCTTTCGTATATAAATGACATTCTAAAAATAATTTAAAACAGTGAACAACCTGGACGTATTCCCATTGTAATAAAAAAGCTTAACGATAATAAAAGAAAAACGTCCTTTTTTTTTTTGATAAAGAATAAAATTGGAGATGAAAAATAACTACATAAAGAAGATAAATTGGAATATCGTTTGCAGATTAGTTGTTATAAAAAATAAAATGGTTTAAACCTGTTTTGAAAAAGTTAAATTTTGAATTCTCTTGATTCAATTCGGTATTAAAAGTTTCAATGACCAAAGTTTTATTTAAATGTGATTATATAAATTTTATAGCTATATACGAGTCCCAGTGACACTTGATTCCTAAATACTACGAAATACACACATGTGAGCTGATGGTCGTTTCTCCATATGTTAGTTGTGCTATAGATTTAAATATAAATTAGTATCGCAGTTTACTTGGCGACGTTAACATAAATTGGCTTCACAAAGCGTTATGAAATCATTTTCCCATTTTATTATCTCAGAAATAAAATGAAATGCGGAAGAAAAGTTTACAAAATATTTCACCACGAAACACTAGAAACAAAGGATTCGATTCAAAATATACACATCAGTTCTGTTTATGATACAAAAACCTTGGCGTGTTACAGAGTAGCACGTCATTACACTAATATAATCAGTATTCATTTTTTTTCTTTATAAATTTCCATTTCTCTCAATGAAATAATGTGCCTTACCATTTGCAGTGGCTTTCAACGCAAGTCAAAAGGTTAATAACCGATATCCTTGCGCGAATGAAAAGAGATCGAGCAATGATAATTGACTGCGAGTGCCTGGTTAACAATTAGGCCAGGGCGAAGCCAGACCCAGCCCTAAGTGTCCTTGAAGAGCAGTGCAGGCAGGTTCCAAATGACCGGAGGGTAAATCAAAATCGCATTCATCAGTATTTATTTAAATTTTCAATGAAACCTCTTTTTGAAATGTTTTGTTTTTGTCAAGATTCATCATCTGAAAATGCCTAATTCGGTCTTTTTACTGAACTCTTAAATGACCCAACACAATACTTTTGCTTTGTATACTTGTAAATAAAGTTAAAAAGACTTCTTTTTTTTTCTATCCATTTCTTCTTTCTTAAATTCAGCATCGAATTATGTGATTTTAAGGTTCAAAAACTACATTGACTAAGATGAATAAATTATTAAAGAGAAGATAAATAAACACTGATATTACGTTATAGATTTTTATTTATTTATTTATTATTATTATTATTGCAAAATACAAAAACAGCTTACGTATTAAAACGAATCAAATAACACCAAAATTTAAAATATCTTCATAAATAAGATTTCATATTACCTTCAGATAAAAAACAGGTGGAAACTTCAAATGGAATCGCACATAATAATACATCAAGTCCTAAACGTGAAAAAAAATCTAGCATTATCACGATAATTAAGTTGCCGAGAATCTTGATTTATATAAAAAAGATAAAGACAAAAGTATATTATCTTTTCTGAAGAACCAGAAGCATATCAACCGTTTTAAACAAGGAAATGGTTACACCTTAGAGGTAACAAGATTACAAACAAACCAATCATTTCCCGATAGATAAAAACGTTGAGAGATAATATAACTTCACAAACATATAATTGGGAGGAATAAAATCTTAAAAAATAGGACAAGAAATGGATTTTCGGAAATGACCCAGTCAACAAAGCTCGTAGAGTTGCATTTCATCACTCACTAGCCTCAAAATTTAGGATGAATCGATTTTTAAATAACCGATTTGGAACGCTTTCCTTTCAGCAAAATCCTCGGGCATTCTACTCGTGCAATATGAACGTTGCAGAACTGAAAAATTCTAACCTAGCACAATACTTAAATCACAGTAAACTTGTTATGCATTTTCATACCACAATTATTTTAAGAATTCTAAAGAGTTTTATAGCATAAATGTATTTTCAAGCAGTAAATATAATTGTCCACTGCTGTCTGTAGCGCTGGGCGGAGTTTAAAAATATTCCTGTTACCTTTATCTACGTTTCCAATGCATAAATCCCAAATTCTACTTTGGCGTCAAGCAATTCGGCGAAGTTTCTTTCATACTTATAAAGACTGGTTTATCGATGTGCCAATGAACCTAAGCATGAATAAATAATATTTACATTAGATTTCAACATATTCTTCGTTTATGAACCAAATTGAAGGTTAGATCTTATATTTTCTTTCGGCAATTTTATTATTATTTTTTTAAATTTTGCATTTGATATTGCATTTTTTTTTCTTTTACTGTATCACTATTTGTTTCAATTGAAATTTAAAGATTTGTTTTGTTATTAGTGTTCATGAATATTTTGAATAGAGAATGCGGCACTGCGAGAAAATAAAACTTCTGTTATTATATATTTACATCTAAAGTGAAATACAAAAAATATTTTATTCATTTATTAAGCCCTCTGCTGGAGTGTAGGAAAATTTCCCGCCACAGCTTCCGGTAGTTAATCTGTGCAGTTAAATTTGAGATCCTGCGAACATAACAGTCCGTACAGACGGGCACAGCTTCTGTTATAAAACAAGCATTTCTCTTGCGAAGCTACCAAAAAAAAACGTCATTTAGCTAAAAACCTTTGCAATATCTACATTTATTAAGGAATCGAGTTTTGTACGGCTTTCCATCCGTACAAAAAGGAGTTCGATTTGGTTTCGGCTCCCTTTTCAATATGAATTTCAACTGTGTCATTAAGGTATTATTAAAACGATGTAAGAAAAATCCAACGCTCAGATAAAACATTAAAAAAAATTTTTTTAAAAGGTTTTTCTCGAAAAATGCTGGAAAGGGAGGATTATTTACTTCAAAAGTTGAGTGTGTTTGCGTAATCTCATTTTATGAATAGGTGCGGCATATATTATATTTAGTTTACATTTTAAATTTTAATTTTAATGCAGAATTCGCAGACATCAGGGTATTGATTATTTACATAACTCTAAGCATGATTTTATTATTATTATTATCTTCAAATACTTTCATTCAAATTCATTTTCTTGTTGCATGCGTCTTTATTAAATTAAAAAAAAAAATTTAAAAAAAGGGTTTTTTTTTTTTTGGTTTTTTATAACTTTTGTTGTAGTTGTTAGCCACATTTAATTGTCAAATTTGCCCCCTAATGTTTTCAAAATACAGATAAAGACCTTTCGCAATGCCAACACATTTTACTCTGCACTTACTGATTTAAATGAAAGAATCGGAAGCAAATCAATCAAATTTATCTTATATTTTATTTATTATTATTTTCATTCATTTATTTGTTATAACCGTATTTGTATGTAAGTAAAACCAGGAGGATTGCAACGCAGAACACCCCTTCATTCAAATTCATTTCAGAATTTTAGAGAAATGTAGCGTATTAGCCAATTATCTTTTGATGCTCGTTAACTTTAGTTAACGAAATCTGGCAAATGCTTTCAACAAAATATTAAATTTTATTAAAACATTCTAAGAAGCTACTATTAGATAAAACTTTTGAAAGAATACAAGTGCTCTGTTTTGCTTGAAAACATTTTTCTCCATCTTCAAAAACAAAGTCGGCTGAGGCCACAGTGGGATCAGCGAATAGTAGAGAGGAAATTGAAACGTTTCAAGGTTCGCAAAAAACGCTGCTAAACGTTCAGGTCAAAATATCCAGTTAGATATCTAAGCCTGAAATTATCATATTTTTTCACTCCATTCATGAACTTTCATAGAATGAAATAATTATTTCCTACATTTATTTAAGAATAAATGAATTCAAATGGAGTTCCTAAAATATTTTTCGCAATTTATTTTATCTGTGTCGAAATTTCAAGCCGCGAACGAAACTGTTCTAGAAATGCGAGATAAAATTAGACAAATGAAATAATTCCTGTAAAGAAAATTCTAAATACATTTATCTTCAAAATTGTAACGAAATGCTTTGGTGCAAAATGACTTTCTCAAATTGCTACTAATAGGACGGAATCTGTAATAATAATTCATCGTAAATATTTTCGTGGCCAGTTTTGGAGTGGAGACACGTTTTAAAAATCTATGCATTAAACAGAAATGCATGAATGAATCATCAATAAAATAAATTTTAAATTTTATGGAAATGTTCAATGCATTTATAGCATTTATTTCTATTTAGTTTATCGAAGTTGAATATAGGATTGAGAAAAATAAATAAATATTGCTTAATATTTAATATAGCGGCTCTCTCAAGATATACCCCTACTTTTAGAATGGATGCCATTTAAGTTTAAGAAATTTCAGAAAGGATTGGATCGTATAGCTCTAACTGATGCAAATTTGTGTTGTAAAAGACCCATTCTGGAGTTAAAGATGACTATTTTGGGATTAACTTTGTCATTTGGAATCAAGGTCGGGTGACGAGAAACGGCGGCACTCTCCTCTACCGATTTTCCGGTGGCAACTCTCAACAGATAGAGTGCAAACCCACCTGTTCTGCCACGAGGATACCGCAACCCAAAAACTGGTGCATGCATATTACTTTCCCTTTATTTCCCCACTACATAATTTTGATGCTAAAGGAACATTTTCAATCAAAATAAAAATTTAAGTAACTTCTTTTAGTGAATACTCTGTCAATTTTTCGAAGAGTTATCATGGATTTTCCTAATCAGGAAATTCTGTCAAGCGATCCCATGACAGAATTTCCGTTTATTTCTTAATAAAATTATTGGATATTTTCGATTTAAAATCTATATTAAACTAAATACAGACATGCAGATTATTTTCAGTGAAAATAAGGCTCTTTTCAATTTTTAAGGATAAGTTCTGTCTGCAGAAAAAATTCTGTAAAGTAATTTAGGGATTTAAAGTAAGTTCTGTCTGCCTCCCCCCCCCCCAGTTAACGTCAACGTCAGTTAGGGAAAAAAGTACCTGTGCCATGCTACTATTATTATTTTAGTTCTTAATCATATTTAAATTTTAAAAGCGCATTAACGGTTAGTTTTCATGGTGTCCTAAAAGAGAAGAATATAGAGATCTTTATCCCCCCCCCTCCCCAATAAGGCATTCTGTGGCTAAGCCTCTAAGGGTAAATTCACACAATTCGAAATCTAGAAGTACAATAATGTGACGAATAATAAAAATTTATGGAACGCGAATATTACAGCATTCGGATTAGAACTGCAAAGATAATGAGAAAATTTCAAAAATGAAAAAATATAACTTTTGGATATAAAGCAAGAAAAAGATTTCGAAAATATTCTTTATAAAGAATAATGAAAGGTTTCAGTTAGGTATTAGATATACATGAAAAAGCTGTAAGGTAATTTGTTCTGTTTTCTTAGGAAAAGAAAGGTTTTCCTTCCTCAAAGCTTTCTTTGTTGGTGGATGAAAAAAGTCACTCCATTGTGCAGATCTGCCGAAGTACACGGAAATAAAAAAGAATCGTTTCATAAAAGTAAATCCCCTCCTAATTGCGATGCCCATTCTATGCCGCCGGAAACGATGGCCGCGCTTTTCTTTTGTTTGCTTGACCTTGGAGAATTAACGGTCAGATGGAGAGGAGTTCTGAGCTGGACGGTCTCCTTCACTTGACCGGCGTTAAAAGGATTTCGAACATCAATTGTACATTGGATCAGATCTTTCCAAACAGATAAGAAATGGCCTTACAACAGTCAAATCGAGAAGCAATCACTCTTGTGTTCAGCATTTTAGAAAATGTTTTTATATAAGTGCATCAAAATATTGCAAAATTAATTCTTTAAAAGACCAACAAATCGATCTGTATTCCCTTATCTCTCCAGATAACGGTCACATCTAATCCACGTTGCACCTAGGGCGTTGTAATAGGCATCATATAGATATTCTGGACTCTAAGGCGACAAATTATTAATACGTATATGTCAATTTTTAAAGCCGAATGAAATAAGAGGGCGAAAAAAATACCATGATATGAACGCCATTTATACTAGTTAAGTCACTCAATTTCACAATACAATATTGTATTGTGATGTATAAACAATATCTATATCTATATATAAAACATCTATATCTATACAATATTGTACAGCATTTAGAATAACTCACCAAGCCATGAAGATATCGTAGAATATCTTGTGATAATAGGATGACTATGTCAGCGAATAATAACGGAAAACAAAACTCAGTGGCACGGCAGCCCAATGTGGGCCAAGGTCTACAGTGCCCATATCTGCTTTCTTGACAGAAGGCCCTGGGGTGTGAGGCATATGCCCTGGTTAGGTGGTCAATCTAACACGGAACCCCCAGTGTTTAGTTCCCAAGTATGCTTGATTCTCAGTTTATCGATCCACTGAAGGGATGAAAGGCTAAATCGACCTTGCCCAGTCGACAAATTGCCCCGCGCAATAAGCATTGCACATTATGGATGTATCAGAAATTGCTTGGTCTCGCTCTGTTCAAAGACGATAAATGGCAACTTAAGATTGTTGTTATAGCGACAGTGATCTTTCTTCTTCATAAGGCAGTGAGCAAAGTGATATTGTTGTTAATATATTATAGAGAAGCTTTTGCAGTCATATGCATGTGGCACTATTTCAAGATAACGTAGATTTTATTTTATGATGTAAACTCTAAACTAATGATTTCTTATATTATACATAGCCTTATTAATTGCAGGTTACTCTCATTGTAAATAAAATGTGGTACTACGATTTTCTGGCGTTCAACAAAGTCAGTCCCAGAATTTGTTGGGACACCTAAACAATCGCATATTGAAGGATCTATTGAAGACGATACTGAAATATTTTCCTTGATTCACAGCTTTTTAAAGATTGAGGACATTATCATTTCAAATGCAATCCTGTACTGCAATCGCTTGGCGCGAAACAAAAAACATCTTCTAATATATCTATGTATATTAACATCAACGATAATTCAAAACAAAATTCTAACATGACAGATATTTAGTTATTACTTATTACTTATGGCCATAGACAAGCCCACTGACAAAGTCAGGGATTTTAAGCCGAGTTGTGCAGTAGCTTCTGAGGTTAAAGGCCCCTGAGCACCCGAGTTCAGAAGTCTGACTTCTAATTCATATGAAGATGAAACTCACACACTCGCTTGCACAACCCCTTTTTACAGGGGGCTCTTTCACACACCTCTCAGATAGAACACAGGATAAAGAACAACCATGCCCGAACCAGGACGTTTAGATCACGGGAAAGACCCTTAGGCCAGGACGCCGGCATGTCATTAATTTGGAATAGGAGAAATATCTATGTAATATTTGCTTGGAATCAAGTGTTAGTGGTGGGTACAAAAGTGCTCATCTATAAAAATAATGGGTTTCTCGAAAAAATTAAAAAAAAAAAAAAGTTTTGTCCAACTAGCGAAAACGTAAACAGCTAAAAAAGTCTTCCATCTGTTTCCTGTTCGAAAAGAAACTTTTTTTATTGCGATTTCTTTCTGTTTCCTTCATTAGCAATAAAAAACAATGGAAAAAATACGTATCGACATTGTAATTGCGAGCATAACAAACGATTGACAAAATCATAAACTGAATTCGAATAAACAAGTTTAATTTACTTGTTTATTTGAACTCAAGACTAATTCAATGCATAAAAATCATTATTTTATTTATTTTGTACTACAATTTATTCAGAACTAATGATTCGTTTTTGTTTCTACGATAACCGATAAAAAACTTGACCATTTAAAGCGTGAAATGTGTTAAGCTTTACCTTAACCATTAACATTCGTTAGGCACTAACCAGAATAGCAACCACAAATTCTTTATTGGAGTATCCCATCAACTTCACTAATAGTTCAGCAAATGAATCGACGAAATTGATTAAAGATTGATCAACACAAATATTTTATCAATCAGTCGAAACTATAATAAACAATATAATTTTAAGAAGGCACTTTTAAAATTAATCATCGCTGCTATGATTTTCACTTATGATTCTCTCAACACATTAAGGATCGCAAAGAAATCTGTAAGACCGCACGTTTTTGGGCAACTTGCACGTTCTATAATCATCATAACTTTGTTATTTATGAAGCAATAACAGACGGGACGCGCAACAAGGGAAAATTCGTGAACGGTTCTTAATGTCTTAACTGTGGTAGAGAAGGTATTATCTAATTTATAATTAAATGTGTGAGTTGATTAGACAGCAGGTGGGAATCAGACGAATCACGCGTCAGCTAATGTTTTAAGCATTCAATCGCGAATTTTGATGTGTATGTATGAGAACTGACGGTCTGGTCAGCAGTCGTCAATACCTGTCTAAAATCGCCTGCGACCAAAACGACAAGGCCGGCCATCACCGCCTGGTTGCCGCGGATGTACTATAGGCTGCGGTTGAACGCCTCTAATGCACGCTTGTGCGTCATTATGCACTCGTCCCATACTATTAACTTGCACTACTGCAAAAGGACTCCCCGGCCGCTGTTTTTGATGACGTTGCATGTTGGGATATCTTCGCTTGCAAGATTCAGCGGCAATTTGAAAACGGAATGTGCAGTCCCGCCACCGTTAAGCAAAGTTGCAGCAATGCCCGAGGAAGCTACAGCCAGAGCTATATTGCGGTCCTTGGGGAGTTGGACTAGCAGAAGATTCAGCACACACGTCTTATCTGTACCCTCAAGTGTGTCAAGAAAGAATAATCCCTCCTCTCCACTATTTACTCGGTTCAGAATCGTTTCGTAGACTTGACACTGTTTGGGAAGTAATCGTAGTGTCATTTCCTTGACCTGCGCTTCTAAGACCGCGGTGTCGTAGTTTAGCTCCTTCACAACTTCGCCTGATCATTCCCCTCTTCGCTGCGGTGGGGAACATTTTCAGCGAGACATTTTCCAGACATGGAAATCATTTTATTCTGAATCAATACCAAAGCTTCGTTAATGATTAGGTCATTTGAGTGCCATCCAGCCTATGCACGATATCTTCTGATAAAGCGTCCTTGTGTTTATCTCAAGCTGGAGAGGGCTTGATAGTCCGCAAGTGCTCACAAAAATTGCAAACAGGTCTTCCGGCTACTTTCATACACCGAGCTTTATTACTTCTCTTCGAAAGATTAGATTTGAGTCTTCTGGGCATTTCGAAAACTATCAAATAATAACAAATTTAAAAAAATTAAAACTAACCTAAAAAACGATGTACTTAAAACTATAAGTATATACGAAAAATATATAACTAACAAATACAATTTAATTACAAAAACACTCAACTAACCTAAAAACAGTTTAATTATATAGTAAACCTGAAACCACGGACAGCAAATCAAGTCCGTGTTTGTTTAAAATCAAGTCAAGTCTATTTTATTTATCGATCGAGAATAAGATAGCTACAACAGTATAATATACATAATTTTTAAACTTTTAATTAAAATGAAAACACAGTTGTCAACAATCAGAACACACTGCACATGCGTGAATTTTCAACGCCAGTTGGGGTAGCGCAAATGCGTGAATTTTATACGCCTGTTGGGGTAACGCAATGCAGATTAGAAATTTTCAATTTCCTTTATTCATGTTTTATTTTAATTTAAAAGTACTTCAGAATGAATCCGAAAGATCGATTCATTAACAATGTTTAGTTTTAAATGCATCAAACACTAAGAAAATAAATAGAATCGTTTGAAATGTTAGGTCGAAAATATGTTAGGCCTTATCTCATTAACGTGGGGGGAGAAAACTGAAACCTTATTCATTTTTGGCGGGATTTGGCCTCAGATTTTTGGCGAGAAAATTAGTTTTTAATTAATAAAAAAATAACCATTGAATTAACTGGAATAAATAGTAGCCTATGTCCTATTCCAGACTATAATCTAACTCCTCCTGTGCTAAATTTCCTCCAATTCCGTTCAGCCGTTCTGACGTGATTGACTAACATCCATCCATCCAAACTTTCATATTTATAATAGTAGTATAGATTGTTACATCTGGTTGTTGGTTAGAAACACATCGACTATTATTTTAAGTACCAATTACAATTACTAGCTTCCGATTGATTACGATATTATTATACCAGCGAAAGGAAAAATTAGACCGAGGTCAGGTCTAATTGAAAACACTCCTCCTTTCTCTAGCGCCTATATTCATTATGGCAGTTCATCAGACAGGTAGTTGGAAGAAAGAAAAAAAGGGAGATGTCAATCATGATAGCCTCTAAAAGTAAATAGCGAAACAAATTAAATCGAAATTATAACATTTCGGAATCTGATGATAGCACGTTGTCGTCGTGTGAAATCTAACGGCAAGTGCTTGCGTCATATGTATTGGCGTCGTTGTTCGATTGTTATCCAGTAGATCTCCCATTGTCTGTAGCCAACGAGAAACGATGGGAGCAGATAAAATATACATGACACGCAGTGACGAAATCGTTTCTATTACAGGTGCTGACGTCGATATTTTAAACGAAAATAATGATTCAAGGCAAATATGGACAAGCAGATTTGTTTCATTATGATACGCAACAGGAGTAGGAGTAGGAGTAGTATATTGTTCAGCCTGGACGCTTTTAAGCCTATCAAACATTAAGCGCAGCATAAAAATCTTATTAGAATATTATTTACTTCATTTCTCAGCTTAGTTTAGCGATATTAATGATCTATTTCGAAGTTGAACAAGGGTTCTTTGGAGATGAGCATAGTGTCAACATGTCGAACAACCCTAGAACAAACTTCTTCTCCAAGCATTCGAGGTATATCAACGTGTAGACTTATTCATGGAAGGAGATTTAACGTGAAAGAAGCCAGATATATGAGACTGGTATTCGAAGTGTGCTCTTTCCACCTCGAAACTGAGATGTACTACTATGCCACAGGTACTTTTTCTATACTGACCAAAATTAATAACAGGCAATTTAAAAATTATTAGTACTTGCAGTCTACAGAAAGAAACAGATTTCAATATTAACAATATCTTGGAAAAATTTAGATGATATAACGGAGAAGAAATTCAAATTGAATGAAGATTTCACTGTTATTTTTTAAACAATAAATACGAAATCATGATCATACTAAAAACTGAGATAAATACTAAAATCAGATATCTGAAGAAGAAAATTTTCTTACAAAATTATTTATTTTCATTTAAATCTTTGCCTTGGCCAAAAATTTGTAGTAAAATAAGTTCATTAAATATATATTCAGAAAATTGAACTATAAATGGTCAATTTGAAATTACAACGATAATTGATTTATTATTAAATATGAACTAACAATTAAACTAATATGAGTTTAATTAATATGTATGGTAAAGGACAAAGGTGCACATTTCAAGGACTGCTTTCACCAGCAATGACCCAAATTATATAGCACCTTTCATTCGACACAAAAAAGCGGATTCATATAAGGATTCATTTGTCACGCAATTCGATATTTCATTAAATGAAAATTATGAAATTTATTTTAATGCCATGTAGGTTATATTTAATAATAAACTCATTAATTGGCAGTGTATTTAGAAAAAGTAATTATATATATATATATATATATATATATATATTATTTCACTAAAAAAGTAGGGGTATAAACATTAAGGGAAGTGCAAGGTCTTCTTCGAACATGCACTTCAGTTCAAAATTAAATACATCATAAAGAATATTTAAGTTTATTTTCTTCTTTTGAATGAGATGAAGGCGAATTTAATCAATCGCGCATACAGAATAAAACACACTGCACTTTACCAGCCGATCTTACAGACTGGTTAACAACGCATAAAGATAGATGTTGGAAGACAAGGTGAGATATGTTTGTCATGTGTTCAATGATGGTAAAATATAACAATTGATATAAATAATAACATTACAGAAATGAATTAATATCACATAATAAATGATATTTCTAAATAAATGACAAACAGTCAGTAGAGTTAAAACATATTTATGACGCATAAATAAAAGTAAGGGTAAAAAATGTAATTTTTCCTCTGTATTTTTATTCCTTGACCTTCGTGCCCACATGCTTCAAGTGCATAGAATCATCACTTCTTTAACTTAAGTATAAGCTAAAATGAAAGCATTCAAAAACGGTACAATAGCGACTTCCATTCAAAAGTTACAGATAAGCCATAAATATTTCAAATGCTCTATGTATTGATAATTGAATGAGCAGAAATCCTAAACGGAAGTTGTCATCTGATTAGAAAGTAGACGAAATAAAAAGATGAAATGGTTAAGTTGATTATTATTAATTGGATACAGTTAGGTAATTCTAAACTATCTTCAATTGCAATATTTTGAAATAAAGATTTTGCGCAAACCATACAAAAGAACATCAAATAACTGCGTTTTACCAGTTATTATTACAGCCATTCGTTACAGTTTGCATTAATGTAACCGAATTCTGTCAGATAGTATTTCCCGATTGCATAATTGTGTTTGTTCAGTTAAACTGCGAAAGGTTTGTTGAAAAGGGTGAAAGTAATTAAGGAAATAATCTTTTTGAAATAAAAGGTAATAAAATTTATGCGTCGTTAAAACAACTAAGTATATTCGATAGAGAGAAACAATTTTTAAAAAGATTGGTTAATAAATGTGCGATTTTTAGCAATATGTTTTCTTTGAAAATTAACTAAAAAATTACAAATTTTAGAGTTCATTGGAAGAAAAAATAAACTGTTTTCTTTGGAAGGCTTCTTAAAAAAAATTGGTACTTTGGGCTTATCCTGTCCATCTGTAAACGCTCACGAAAATGCACCCATCCTCGCGAAATGTGCCAGAGGATTGGCGCATATTCGCCAATCCTTTGGCGCCATCACAATGAAAAACAATTTTGCTTTTATTGGTGCAATTTGCGGTTATTGGCGCAAAGCTACCTTTTGGCGTTAATACATCGGATTTGGCGAAAATGATGGACAGGAAAATCTCAAAGTACCCATATTTTTTGTTCATTTATTCAATTATTCATTTATTTCAATTCATTCACTGTTCATCTTCAATGGATACGGCATTCTTGAATAGAATTTATTTCTAACATTGGATTCGAGATTTTGCCCACCAACTGCCGATTTTGGTTCGGTCAACAAAAGAATGAGGATTTACTCTTCTAATTAAGCTATGAATTAATAAGGATTTTTAAAAATAAGTCATTTTTAAGTTAAATTTCTACGATTTCTTAAGATTCAAAGTATTTAAGTTTTCTAATTATAAATAAAATGCTAACGTGCGTGGCACAGAAATCGCACTTATTACTTATTATTGAATGGCAACAGTCAAATGTAATCCAATCTTCTGTCAGTTTCAATGAACGTTTTTACAACTGCACTTAATTCAACGAATCGTATATAAATGGAGCTGCCAAATAATATTAGAATTATTCTGGAAAGAGTTTGTCTTATCCTTCAAAGCTCTAGTCAGTTAGATGGGTGAAAATGCGATAAAAATCAAGAAATAGACGTCAAATAGAAACATTAAAGATTAGAAAATAGGCTTACGTAAGGGAGAAACAGCTATGACTTACCATGGAAATTGATAATCATATATTTCAAAATTATTATCACACAAAAATAGTTTAAAGCACAACACATTACCTTTCTAATGATACCCATTTCATTCTCGTGCTTCTTTCTTTCTTTATTTATTTAATTAATTAATTTGACAGAAATTGAAAGGATGTTTTCACAGTTATGAAGAAATTCAAATTCATTCATCAAAATATTCGACTGCGTGCTTTTGCCAATCTCAAAATTAAAATAACTTTTTTGTTTTATTTAAATAATAATACCTGGTTTACATTAGGCCAGTTATAAGATGGCAAGTAGACAGCGCATGCGCAAAAAGAGTGATTATTTCATAAGATAGATTCAGGCATTCCATGCTTGGCTATTGATTGCCGTTTTGGCATCCCTGAATTTTTAACTGCGTATCGTATTAAAATGATGGATATTTATACAAAGAAACATGGTAAAATAAAAAAAAAGTTCAACGTACCTAAATTTAGAAAACTATAAAAAAATGAAAACCTCGCATCAGAAAGAACAAAGAGAAAAAAGCGTTGAATGATAAGTGATCAATTTTTTCACGCCAACCCCCCCCCCTCCCTCGCCCGCCAAATTCTATAAACGCATGCGCATCAAGAAAAAAAGTATACAACACAGCGGCATATTGTTGTCCCGTCGGACAATTATTTGCCATCGACCGAACAGCATTTTTCAGCCTGTCTACGCCTGCGCTGCCTACTGGTCGTCTTATAACTGGCCGAGTCCCGGCATAACTCCGAAATAGGTTTTTCACTTCCGTCTTTATTTCACATTAGACTTGCTTTTCAATTTTCATATGCAGTAATTTAAGTAGACTCATAAAATTACGGTTTTTCAATCTTATCAAGTAGCGTGATTAATTTTTTTTAAAAAAATTCATTCCATATTTGTAATTTAGCTGCTTAAAAAAAATAATAGTCTCGGCAAACAAACTGGTCACCAAAGGCGTCTAATTTATACGCAATCTGTCTATATTTCAAAATATCCGCTATCTTAATTTCTGGAACGAAACTGATGAATATTCTGTGAAATTTAGATTACGTACCTATATAAAAGTCTTTAAGATATGCAAAAAGATCAAGCACAATTTATTTCCAATAAAAAATGAATTCGTGCACTAAACACTGATAGCAGACAATCAGATGTCAAATGCAAATCGAATCCGCACAATATCGCTGATAACTCTCCTAGCTTGGAGTTTATCTTTCAACATGAAAGTCCGTTTTCTCTTAAGTTAAGAAGTCATCTTCATCATGAAGAACGACAAACACGGAAGGAAAAGGTTTCACCACTCAATATTCAGCTTCTGTTCTCATTCTTTGAAGAAGAAAAAAACAGTATGGAAAACAATAGGCGAAGATCGAACAATGACATCTCCCAGAAAAGAATGAGTCATTGATGAGTCAAAACTTTCAGATTTTTTTTTTTTTTTTTTTTTTTTGAGGACAGAGAATTCCTTTCCTATTGTGTACACGTGGGAACATCCCAATATTCAACCCATAGAGGTAGAGGCAGAATCAAAGAATTTTTATGGAATTCACATAATGTTTAAATTTCTGATTGTACTCTACAGAGGTGCAAATAAAGGACGTGAAATAATTAAGCCTATTATTTTAGCAAAACTTACATCGAAATAAGATGGTGAATGGTAAGAAAGTATTTATTACATTTTATAAAATGATTCTCAACATTCGACCTTATCCGAGAGTAAAGCAACATTAAAAATGTCAGTCTGAAGTGTCAAAATCCTGGAAAAGAAACGGAACCACTGTGACCCTCCAATGCAAACAAGGAATCAATTTTATTCCAATTTTGGGATGTTTAGTTATTTTATGTAGAGTAAAACTAAATAATTTTATTTTTTAAATAAATTTTTAATAATTTTTATAAATTTTATTAAATTATTATGTTAAAATTTTGAATTGCTATAGTATTTAACAAAAATGAATTTTCAAGAACCATTTCTTAAATGTCATTTTTGATAAATTGTTGTTTCAAGAGATTTGTTATACAAAAATTTCATTGAAGGCATTTGTAATGTAGAATACTTTTTGTGTTTCAATCTGATCCATATGACTTATGAAACTATCTAATGGAATAAAGATGACAGACCTTTTCTGGACAATACTTGGTCTTCAAAAAGTTCAAGCTTTGCGGATAGCATAAGAGGAACTTTTGGCCGTTTTATGGCGCAATTTCACCTCGCCTTTCCATTTCAGTGTAAAATTAAAGAAGATATAAAAGATATTTTATCTGATATCTCGCTTTTTAAGGTATTTCTGACAGCCTACATTTTTGAATATGAAAGTTCATTTTTTTTTTTTTACTTCTTTTGACAAATAAAACTTTTAGGTTTTAATTTACTTTTTTCCCATTTGGTATATTTTTAGCAAATGCAATTTTTTTCATAAATGATGTAATTCAAATATGTACTGGGTGCCTATAAAATAACATTCTCTGTTTGGCAGAATCTGCAGCTAAAAATGGATGAAGAAAATGAAATCACATCTCAAATATAGACTATGGAAAGATGAATTCCACAGAAAAAAAAAGTTAGTACCAAAAGTTACCGATAGGGAAAATACTGGCGCTGTAGGGGGTGCAGTTATGAATGAATTCATGAAACTCACAAAAATAATCTTTTATTCATCAATATTAAGGTTCCCCGGAAGCCTTGCAACATTTTCGATATTCTGACCTTCCCTATGTACAACATATTGCATACGGTGTACGATAATCTCCACTGTTGCATGTAAGCTGTCATAACAGCCCGTCTTATGTAAGACATGCAAGTTTGCTTAAGAGCAGCCACGGCATTACACTATCTAGTATAGAAAAGTTTTACCATTAAAGCATGCTGAGGTAAGGTAGGGCCCATATTAAGCACACATTAACAGTCAAGAACACATCAATAGTCAAGAACGAACAGCTAATAAGTGATTTTCTCTTCCCTTTTTACAAGGAACGCATTAGGAATTTTACACAATCCATCTCAATATACAAATTTCCTCATTCGTACGTGACTGCAGCGACAGTATTTTCCCTATGGAATTTATATTTCCATGCATTCCACAGTCTGTCAAGAAATGTGGTTTCATTTCGTTCATTCGTTTTAACTGTAGAAGCTTCCAAAGACAAAGTTATTTTATGACCACCCTGTGCATCTAAATGAAAAGATATTACAACTCGCCAAAGTTACTCAGATAAGTACATAAAACCAAATCACGATGTCATCTGACACAGAAGGAGAACATGAAATTGTAAAGTAGAATAAAGTAATCGTATAACATTCTCATCAAAACTACCAATTCTATAATGAAGTGTAAAATAAAATATCCGAATGTGAGGAACTGGGAAAGAAATATTCCAATTTCAGTCGGGTTCCCGTGAACTTTTAAGGCAGGCTTAAAGTGTACGATGAATTAGTGAACCAAATTCTCATGACAA
The DNA here is from genome assembly GCF_947563725.1 of Argiope bruennichi. NCBI lineage: Eukaryota > Metazoa > Arthropoda > Arachnida > Araneae > Araneidae > Argiope > Argiope bruennichi. Next base: position 4,356,596 of record NC_079159.1, on the reverse strand, counting down.
GAAAAGAAAAAAAAAAAAAAAAAACTATTTTTAATTCTTTCCTCAATTCAGTGCCACACCAAGAATGCAAACTTTTCCCGCTCTCTCCGAGACTGAGGAATAGCAGTGTTCCGGTCGATGGAACGAGCAGGAACCATCGTTCCGCTCCATTTATGCTATCTAAGGCGATACGACCTTAAACAGATACGATGCATTAATCCGGTGCTTCTTAGCATATTATTTGTGTTAAGAGGGGGAAAAATCGCTTCTAGAGTGTTAAACAAAACTGTCAACGAAATGCTATAAAAATGAAAAACGTCGCTTTATGGTAAATGGAGGGTTTACGCACTTTGCAGTCCAAGGTAGTGCATATTTGTGGCTGCTCATTCAGTAATTAATCAATTTATTTTTCTATTTTTAACATAAACGATTGGTCAATTTATTTATATATTTTTAACATAAACAATAAGTTAATATTTATTATAATTCTTTATTTTAAGAATGTGAAGGAAATATATGTTTTTTATTTATATACTAGCTGGTACCTGTCGCATTGTTGCCGCAGAAGAAATCATTTGTAAATATCGTTTGAAATTCGAAATAGCTATCTTGTTTAATTGGAAATGATAGATTTTATTTTCTTGCCGACAGTGAATACATTCATTCAAATGAATGATATGTAAATGAGAAGCATACATAATAATTAAGATTTTTATTGTATAGAGAAAATTAATCAATTTCTCTGCTCAGCAAGAACGCAGGAAAATTTAATAAGAATGATAATTCAATGTAAATTATGCCAGGCGACACACTATTATTACTTTTAAAAGTTTGTTTTGAAGAACTTTCATAAGTTGAAAGCCAATCAAATAGTAATTACACGCTTTGAATACATGATTGCATATCTTTTCAAAGTATACACTTAAGATAGAATAAATATAGATTTACTGCAATTTAAATACTTTTTCAGAATCGTTTAAGAGCTCGATTTAAGAATAATGTCTTTTCGCCAAAGCTGAATTTTTTTAGTCGATTTTCCGCCAAATATAATCTAATTTTTTTTTTTATTGCAACTCTAAAAACCGCTTGTCACCAATTTTCGTATCCATCCAAGATGGTACGCCTGAGGCGAAGTTGGACGAGTAGTACGATTTTGTCGTACTGCTCGAGAAACTAGACATTATTCTTAAAACCTACCCGTTTAAGAGCAAGAAAAAATATAAATAATACCTGAAAACATTAAATTCTAGACCGAGTAAAAACTTCATATCTTGGCTTTATATAATGCACGTGTAATAAAACATTTTAGCTCTTTTCTTTTATGGTCGTATGCTTTCTTAAATATTTCCTTCAAAATGCTTTCTGTCGCTGAAAATAATAAGAGCCCGTGAGAAAAATTCTCATAAAAACCATAAAAGAACTCAACATGCAAAACGTTATGCGAAAAAATTAAATTCACTCTCAAGTCGAATATATTCAGTCATCAACAAATCTATAAAGAATAATTAAACTTTTATAAATATTTCATGCATATTTCATTAAAGAGTTCGAAGTTTATCTCCAAATATATTTGGATTATTACACTGCCAATTCAAAAAATATTACTTAGAAACGCTCATCAGGAAAAATGCAACATTTCTTTTCTGTTTTTAGTGCAAATTATTTCCCTCAGTTTCTATGAATGTACGAGGTCATGACAATAGAGATGAAATTAATTAATTTATTTTTAATTTAGTAATCAGAACATGGCAACTAGATGCTTTTTATTGGAAATGACATATGAGCATAGTTACAAATCGGTCTGAGATGACAGCCTTTGTAGCTAAAAATACCTAACCTCATTCAAACAAACAAACAATACAAATCGGAAACAAACTATCATTTGTAGATTTCGGTTCACTATCTAAGGCTAAACATGTCATTTACTGCATAAGATTGAAATATGTCAATCAGTTGTACAACAGGCTACTTGTAATTTAATTTTCAGGAATTAATTTTTGGAAAAATGTAGCTTAAGCATTTTCTTTTTCTTTCTCTTTACTTTCTCCAATACGAAATATAGAGAAAATATTGTAATCGTCAAAAAATTCGAACTCGAAATCTTTACGAATCTCTACGTTTTAGACCATCCTGCATTCAATACATTTTCAAACACATATTTTTGGAAAATGTCTATCCCTGATAAAGATAACTCAAGAAAATTTTCAGCTAAGCGAGTGAAATTTGGTATATGATCTTTATACCAAATTTGTAGATTTCTACCAAATGATGAGCAAAATCCGTTCAGAGGAAGTTTATCTGTTCGGTTGTCCAAATGCACGTTAACACGATAACTGACAAAGAGAGCTAGATGATTAAAATTCTGTATATAGATTTCATTTCGGCAATATCAAATTTTGAGCCAAGTTTAACAAGAAGTTAAATGTCTGTCGGACTGCACTTTCAGAAACCTGTAAAATCGATAACTTAAATATATCAAATTTGGCATGGGATTTTGCGACCACATGTGTACTTTTGTGTCAAACTTTTGTTTCAATCAATTGTATTGATTGATTGATTGAAATGGGATTTTTGGCGACAACAATCAATTGAAAAAAAAAACGTCAAAAGATTCTATTTTCTGATACTATTAACCACAGGCCAGCGATTAATCGCCATATTGCCCGATAGATTCATTAAAAATGCTAAATTCATAGCAAAGGTTAATATTTCGTAATTATTAGAAGAAAGTACCATGCAGGACGTTTTCTAAGATAACACTTTTATTAGAGATTAAGCGAGGAAGGTTTGAGGACACCACTCTCCTACTGATTTGTGTGTGTGCGTGAGTGTGCGATATCTTTAAAAACAGATTTGATGTGTATTCTCAAGTTTTGTACAAGTGGTGAGTTGTAAAGAGAATCATAACCCCATGCACACGGAAGTTGAAGCCACAGGTTTATTCCAAAATTTTGTATTTATGATCATTTATATATTTCATCAGATTTTAAGCAATCATGATTTTTTTCTCATAAATTTACTGTTATTATCATCATGACATGAAGGAATAAAACGATTGTGCACAATGGGGGGGGGAGTACTTTATCCTTAATTTCATAATTTACAGAAAAGTTCTATAAAATCCGCAGTAACTACAAAGAATCCATGACAACTGGCATGTATGTAAAAATATACGAGCTTATATTCGACTCTCGAGAAAATTCACTAATTCGAGAAGATTCAATAAATTCAAAGCATTTCATTGAAATTAATAAAAGAGGTATATTTTGTTAAATATAATTCCAATTTCCAACATTTAATGCTCTTTTTCGACTTTCTGATGTTAAATAAATGCTGATAACGGTAAAGATATATTTTGATGAAAATATAAGAGAAAAAATGCTCCGTATACCTTAACTGTATGTATAAAAAAAGTATCAGAACTATTTTAAATACATGATTTCAGTACATTAACAAACATTAAGGAAATATAACACAAAATATCACAGTATTTTTTCTTTCTTTTTTCTATTTTTAAGCGGGGATCAAACAATTTTTTTCGTAAAAAAGATTTAGAGAGTTTATTGACAACAAAATTGAAAAAAAGTATAAAACATATTTTAAAAAATAAACTTTAAAATATTACATTTTAAAAATAAATAACAATAATAAACAAATCTATAATAATCTTCAACTTTAATCAACCGAATCTGTACTTCAATAGTTGCAGCCCGATGATCTTTACAGCGTCAAAATACACACAAATGCACACACTGATTTCATTATCATAGATTAAAGAGTACAAAAACAAATTAAATCGAACTCCAAGCACACATTTTCCAGAATGTATTCAGGCGGTTAATTCCTGCACCTCCCTCTGTTTATAAGAATGGAAATTTCACTACAAGTAGTAAGCCTCCGCTTGTGAAATGCCCGGCTAAAAACAGCAATGAACACAAAGCGTGGGATTTGTATTCTACAGACCTCCTGATTTGCATTTCTTGCTACATTCTTTTACGTAGAGGTCACGCCGGCGATTAGTTGTTAAGATTGTCTCTGCATTCAACATATATTTTGTAGAACATTCTCTTTAAGAAGCAAAATTCATTTTAGAAGATTGAAAAGTTCACACAAGTTTAAATGCTCTGGTTTAGTACATCACAAAATCACGTATAAAGAAAGAGCGTTTCTCACTTATGCAATATAGGGCACTTTTTGTAAGAGGTCAAGATGTCTTTATCAATGTAAATTAGGTATATAAAGGAAATTTTAATGTACAGAACAATGAGAATGGAGCATAAAAATAAAATAATAATTCAATAATTTAAACAATAATGACATTTTTAAATTAAATTTTTCATCGTTAATATAAACAGCAATCGCATATGCTTTTAATGAAACCTGTCGCAAATAAAATCATTGGTTTTTTTTATGAGCAAATAAAATAAAGTTGTTTTCAATAAAGTTGTCATGTTTATTGTCCTGACAGTTTCAGAAGAGTCAATCTACTTTAAAGTATCTTTCTTGTTTTCTCTAACAAGATGAGAAAAAGATTTCAAAATTATATTCTTGACTTTCGATACATGAAAATGAATAGACTTCCTTTGAAGGTCAATTTTTACAATACATCTCATAATAGAAAAGAATACCAGTGTAATTTTAAATATATTGGGTTTTGATTGACCAAAAATTCATTTTGTTTAGTTAAGTTCTATTAAAGCGCCGTTTTGAAGCAACAAAGCGGTTTTGGAATAGACAAGTAACCAATCTTGTGTCTTTTTGGCCTTTTAAGCTAATGCAAAGCCTTGTTAAAACGTTCTATTTACATTACCGAAGTGCTTTTTAGACTTAGGCAGTACAATAGCTTCCAGAAAGACTCGCTGGTACACTTTTTGATTTATTTTAAGAACTAGAGGTGTTTTGCAACTTGCCTAAATTCCGCCCCAGACCATGACCGACTTTGGATGTTGGTGATATTCAACAATTACCAAGGTGCTTGGAGTGTCTACAAACCAGATCCTATCGTTCTGGGATTTATAAACTTGTTGGGCGATAAAGAACTTCTCATCAGTGAAAAGGAATCTTCCAATGTTAACTTGCGGCCTGCCTCAAAAGTTAATGGCATTTCTGGAGCCACGTGAGTTTGTTTCCTTCACTGAGAAGCTGAACTTTTTGGAGCTTAAGTCCAAGCTCGGTTTTAGCCATTCGCCGTACTGATCGGTCACTTATTCCCATTTCACGAGCGATCTTTCTTATGGAAATTCTCGTATTTCATTAAACTTGCTTTTTGATGGCCTTAAGATTATTGGAAATATTCACGATAACTTTTCGTTCACTACTTGGACGTCGACCATCATTGCCAAACTCTTTGAAATGCAGGTTGCATCAAACACTGTTTGCCGCGGCACTTTAAGCAAACATACGATTTCACAGGGTCGTTTTCCTTGCTTAAACAACTCTAAAGTAGCAGCTCTTTTGCTCGACATTATAAAAAAGCCCAAAATAACGTAAATCAAGAGATATATTATAAAATATTTTATAATTAAAAAGAAACAAACACACAAATGAAAAAGAAATTGTTAATTTCTATTCTATGATGCAATAACTTAATCCGGGTTTTTTTTTTCTCGCACCTGTATTAATATTCTGGAATCATCACTTTAAGCTATTCATCGAAATAGATCTTTAAAGTCACATCCAGAATCAGAATACTGACACTATTCATTACTTTTATCCTTAAGCAGCATCTACATTAGGCATTAAACAAGGAGGTCACTACGTTTAAGATAGCAGCGAAATACATAAGGTCTCAAGAGCAGCCAGAGTTTATTTTACAGACGACAGTGCGGAGAGCACAATATTCATAAAATAAAAATAAAAAACGCCAAACGATTTCACAAGACTGAAATGAACAATGAAATAACACAGCTCCATTCCATAAAATGCAAAAATGAAGAACATACTCGCTTTAGCAAAGCGCGACTTTCGCAAAGAAAACTGCCTCGTAAACTTAATCCCATAGCTAAAAAAAGATAAGAGAAAAAGAAAGTAGTTTTTGAATGGTTTATTTCGCAGGCGGTTATGGTTTATTTTACTGAACTGTAATCCGTTTAGAATAAGATAATAAGAAAGTGGAACTGTCCTTTGTGCACGATATTTACATGTTAAGCGTCTTTTCACCACTTTGTGGACGAGGATTCAACGCACAGTGTGTGCAGATAGGCTTTCACTACCTGACACGATTTCGAAGGCGGCTTTCAACCAACTACTTCTCAACAGGCGTGATAAAATGATTTAGCAGCAAGGACAGAATATATTACTAGGTAGAAAAATATTTCTATATTTTCTTTCGAATTCGCTGAATAGAACATACTTTTTTTTTAAATCGGACGTTAATCTAAAGCAGATAAAAATGAAAATTCATCTAATTCATTCAAATTCGTTTTTATTACTCATTTTTAGTCAGCAAATTATAAGCTTTTTGCATGCTGTCAACTGGCATGATTTTGATACAACATCAGAAACCAGAGGGAATGGTCTCCCAAAAACCTTCTTGCATATTCTCTAATAAAGATGAATTTGTGACTTAGAAGCGTTTCTTCGCAAAAGATTAAATAAAATTTAACAAAGAATTACAATTGCAGACAAAAAAAAATCACATACTCAATTTGATACATTTAAATTACTGTGTTTTTCAATTATCGCGTTTACATGCTTCTGAAAGTACAGCTCGACAGATGTTCAACTCCTTGTTGAATTTGACTCAAAATATGATAAGTGTCTATAATATAGATGTTAAATCGGTGTACCGAAATTTATTCATATGGCTCTCTTCGTTCTGCAATTATAATGTTAAGTTATATTCTAAGAGCCGGACAGAGATTTCTTCTGAATAGATTTTGTACATTTTGTTAACATTTGATTTAAACCTACAAATGCGGTGTAAAGACAATATACCTCATTTTACCGGTCTAACATGTTCACAAGCAGACAGACATAATGTCAAAAATTTGTTATTGAACTCTTTCAGGTCTAAAACGTGAAGATTCGTCAAACGTTCACATTTTTTTGTTGACTACAATTACTTTCTTTATACTTCGTATAGGAGAAAGTAAAAACATTGTAAGAGCTGTATCTATCCAATGGACAATGATTTTCACTCAGCTATTGCATTACCCGAATTTATTGATATTTTCCGAATGAAGATTAACTCCAGCATATTAGGTGAAGCTGCCAGATTGTATTAGGTTAATATTAGATTATATAGAAAATAGTGCATGGTCTATCATTAGCCCAAATTGTGACAACCGTTTAAATGATTAGCTCCCAAGAGCTGGACCAAAATTCTAAGTTAATATTATCTCCAAAATTTAAAAAAAAAAATCTTAAAATTTGAATATACTTCAAAAATCATTCGAATCATAGTTAAATATTTTCGTAATAATATAATCACATCAAATTTTAATTGTTTTGCCACATTTGCTTTTTTTGGTAAATAAATGACAAGCGGGACAAAGTGACTCCTATTGACGGTACGGTATTGAAGTCTATAAAGAAACCCGTAGAACTCAAATTCATTCTCATTTATTTTTTGATTTATATACGAAGAATAAAGAAAATATTATAATCGCCGAAAACATTCGGATTTAAGATAACACAACTACAAAACGCTAAATGGATAAAATCGGTACATGGATTTATCAACCATATAGTAGATACCCATAAAAAATTCTGAACAAGGGAGGGGGGTGACAATATATCAAATTTGGTATGCGATTTTGTGATTGTAGCTCTGCGCCCGATTTTCTTTCAATCGATTGGGAAAAAAAGCACCTAAAACGCAAATTCACCTTTATTAGAGATCAAGCGAAAAAGGTTGGGGGACACCCCTCCCGCTGGCTTTGCGAAGTTTGCAAACAGAAATTTTTATAATTAACTAAAAACTGAAATTCGAGATCTTAATGAATTTCTAGATTTCAGAGCACCCAAAATCAGAAAAACAGTCTTCTGGAATCAAGTCCGTCTTTGAACACAATGACTCGAAAACGAACGGGGAACAGGAATGGCATTTGGTGCACATGCTTTGCATCGAAATGGCAGATTTATATTAAAATTTTGAATGCTTGTCATAAATGGGAAGTTTGTCTATCTGTCCGCTCGTGTGTAAATAAATACAATAAATCAAAAACACAATTAAATTTTTTAAAAAAAGTTTTATTTAAAGCTTGAAATTAAATATATTTTTAAAAATTTCAGTAACTGAAAAAGAAGTATGTTTGTTAAATTATTCAAATATTCTTTCCCATAAATAGTAGAACTAAAACAATTAATATTAAAAACATTAAAATATAAAAAGAAACATTGTAGAAACTGGAGAGTATTTTTAGTATTCAGGTTAAGAAATAACAATGAATTCCATTGATACAAAATTTGTTTCTGTCAATTCTTACTTATTTTCAAGAAATGACTCATTTATGTTTCTAGAGAATAATCAAACGCAGATTGCTGTTCTATTGTTTTGGGAATTACATTTTTAAATAATGACGAAATCGATCACTACAAGAAACGAGAATTGAAATCAAAGCTAATAATATAAAGAAACTGACTTTTGAAACAGAAGGGAGAAGTTATCAAACAGAGGTTTTATTTATAAACAAAGATTTTAGATAAGATGGCAGAATCCTTATCGAGCATTTCCTCAAATTTCGTAATGAAAAAAGTAGGAGTGATTTAAGAGCTTCAACAGAATACGGAAACTTATAAGTTTGCATGAACAAATATTTTAAATAAAATACTTTTCCTTCAAAAGGCAGTGAACTCGGACATTTTGAAAAGAATGGAAGGTATATAACAAGTATTATATATGAATTATTTTGTTCTTATATTTTATTTCTCGATTGTGTCAACACAATAGGCACAATAATTCTGATATCGAACTCAAACAATTTTTATTCGTTCAATGACATATATTCTGAGTATTTGATTCACAAAAAACTTTTTTCAATAACCAACATAATAGAATTTGGACAACATTTATTTGAATCCAAACAAAATAAACATAATAAAATACCAATCAATTAATAAATATAAAACAAAAAAATAGTCAATATTTTTATGTAAGAAACTCTGAATTCTGAATTTTAATATTAAATTAGATTAATTAGATTTTTTTAGATTAGAGTTATGTTGTGCTTTAAAGTTATAAGAAAATATGTGATATATAGTAATTATCGTATAATAATTTTCAATACATAGTAATTTTCAACATTACCAAAGGACTAAGCCAGTACCTCAATCTTCTTCAAACTTCCATGCTACATTAGCAGCAAAATGTATGATCCTAAAAGTTTTTAATCCGTATACACTACGAAGCTTAATGGAATCGGGTTTCGAACAAATGAGAAGCTTAATGGAATCGGGTTTCCGAGGGACGTTTTAAAAGGCTGATATTCTCATATTCAATAGAGAAAAATAGATTAATAGATTTTAAACTAGTATCCAATATTAAAATAATATGAAGGTAGTAAAAGACATAGAATATGATATATAATATAATATTTCATTTTGGTGCTGTTGAAACGAATATTGGAAACTTTTTTTTTCGCTTCTTTTTCTTTTACATTTATGAGAGCCACATTTCTTATTTTTTTTTAAAGACCCTTTCAAACACTAAAATTGAAAGGCAATTTTATCTTTCGATCATCCAATATCAGAACATGAAGTCCACAGAATAATATAAATTAATCGCATTATTAGGCACTTTTCCGTTTCCGAGAGGTGTAAAAAAAATCACCAAATGTGGCGAAAATAATTTAACTCTCGCCCTAAGAATATAATGGTACTTTTCAATTTCCAAGGGCCATAAAAAATAACCAAACTGTAGGCGATTTGGAAATGATTAAACTGTCGCCAATGGCCCTCGGAAACGGAGAAGTACATTACTATATTTGGTTTCGATTTCTAAATGATATAAACAAGTCAATTTTACGTCCAAAATAATTAATATTAAATTTAAAAAATAACAGATTTTGGTAAAAAAATATTGGTAAAATAATTTTTTAATTAATATAATATTAAAAAGGTTTGTGGTCGTAACTTAAAACTTTTCACGAAAAAAGGAATAGTATCGAACCCTTCTAGAACAGTTTATTTGTTTAAAACAAATTATCATGAAATTAATTTTAAATTTTATTCGAAAGAGGTATGGGAGAAATCAAAATTACCAACATAAATTTAAAAAGCTCAAAATAACCAGAAATTCAACTTGAATTCTTTTGGCGGTTGGTATAAACGGTCTTCAACACCAAACAAATATTTCGATAGTTTCGCTTTAAATAAAACCTTTCCCAATGCACGTATGCCCCCAAGTTCAATGGCCATTCATATATTTTTAAAGAATGGAACTTGCTTTTTCGATTTAATAATATCGAACCATCTTAACTCAAACGAACGGAACCTACACGGTGATTTCACGGAATTTGCGATCAATGTTCGGCAAAACAATCATCTTCCACATATTTTTTTTTACGGACATAAAAGGAAATGTTTGATTCAGGGATCAAAAGTATAATCAAGGATTTGAATCATCTCTGCCGATACTGATTACGGCTTCCAAGTTTAATAACAGAATTGGTTCGGATATCGGTACAAGAATTAATTTCCTTCGAAATATAGTATGCGATGTCGGATGTTTTTTTTTTTTTTTTTTTTTTTTTTTTGTGCCAAAAATGTTTTAAACGGACGTATAAAAAAAAACAGTTATTCTAATCAAGAATATAGCTTAAGTTCAGTTGGAGATTCAATCAACGTCAATGCATTTAAACTTGATAGTGAAGTAGAATCAGACAGCTAAAATTAATTCTAAGAAAAGAATATTAATGTCACCGATAATGTTCTTGCTCTTTATCAGAGATCGGTCAGTGCTTGCCTTTCTTGAGTGATCACTTGACAACCACTTAACATTGTTTGCAACAATTCACACAACTCTGATTCAAACAGTTTTAAAACGTTGCATTTTCTTGATTACAAATCTAATAATTATGAAGAAAAATAATGTATGAATTACAAAATTTTCCCACAGAATTTATCGACATGTAAAATTTTAGATAGCAGGAAAATGGATTCTAGCCATAAAATTTACACCTTCATAAATGAGAAATATTCTCCCAAAGATCAATTATTTGAAATGAAAATTACATATTAAGTTCAATATAAGTTTTTTAAGTTGAAAAGTTTTCTGAATTCTGTTCAAAAGTTTTCTATTATCAATTTCTCACGCTCTTCAGGATAAGGGAATTAATATTTACAATGTTTTGTATCTCTTGTCACTGCGAGTATAGTCGCAGTGACTCTTCGACCTGCCCGAAGGCACACAGATAAAACCTGAATGACTGGACAGCCACTATAACAACACTGGCGGAAACTGAGGTTGAGTCCGAAGGGCCATCACCGGCGACGGTACAGCCTTTCCCTAAGGAAGTACGTCCCATCATCGGTGGGAGGAGGCAGACCCCCACCTTTGGGGGTAAGGGTAGAGAGAACCAACTACCACGCCGGAAGGTTCTCATCCTCAATTACGAGTTGCCCCCGGGGGACTTGTGTGAGTATATCCGACGTAAAAATATCAATCCCGTCATTGGACATGAAACTACATTACGTACAGTCTACAAACATTTCCAAGTTCGCAATAAGAATCTCAGAAAAGCTCACCATTATAGCCAAATCTTTTATTGATGAAATATGACACGAATTCTTAACATATTTCAATTAATGGGTTACGTAATATTCTTACAAAAACATACATACCTCAAGGATGTGGATAAATAACTGAAATAGTTCTCTTATATTCTACGCGTTTATTAATAAAACAGACTTAATTAAACAGTTATACGTCTGAATGTAGATACTTTTTTCATAAATATTAGTTTACTTTTATTTCCAAATTTGTACTCGTCTATTATTATATTTCACGGACTACTGTGTCAATTATTGTTTTACGCAATTATATTTCACGGACCATTGTGTTAATTATTGTTTTACGCATTGCTCTTAATTTTAGACTTACAGTGTTATATATTTTTGCTTGTATTTCTTATGTTTGGTATTCCCTTTTGGATAAAATCAGAAGGTGTTTTTTTTCATTGCTCTAACTATAGTAAACTATGTACGCCATCACTTAAAAATGATTAAATCTATTTAAACTGATTGGTCAGTATCTTATAACTTTTTTTTATGACGCTTTAAGAAGTTAACATTGAAGGGCAGAAGATATGAGCATTACTTTCTCCACTCAAAGACATTACTCAAGTGACTACCTACATAATTCAGATTAAAAAATATGCAGCATCGAAAACTCCTTGCATCTATAATTTTAAAAAATTAACCAACCAGTTTTTCTTATGATATGATGCAGCTATTTATCAGGAATTGATTTCAAGAACATTATCACATATTCGTCACACTACGCTCAGGTTAGAAAACTGGAGGTAGCGGACGTGTTACAACAATGTCTCTGATTTCATTCGATGTCGATAGTGAAATGAAATCGTATTCTTAGTCACAGTGTAAATCCCTCCCGCGCCCTTCCTGGCGACCAACTTCAAAATCGTGAGTAACTGAAAAAGCGTTCAGCGGACGATGACACCTGTTGATGGATGCTGGAGCACACAGCTGTCCAAGAAGGTGACATCGTCTCACCGCACGGTTTAACAAACATCTGTAAACATTTAACTGCTGAATACATTAAAATACCATCTAAAAAGTCACTTTTGAATGCCCCATGCTGAATTATTATCGACAGGCGCACAGCTTAATTCACAATGAATGAATATTTCTAAAGAACAATTTCAGTTAAAGAATCACAATCAAGCTTCATTAAGTATACCAGTCCAATAATACGATTAAACTGCCTAAGTGGTCTCTTCAGAAATTTCTCGCGTATTTTCTAATAAAGGTGTTATTCCCCACGCTCCGTAACACATTATGAACCTTGAGTAAGGCAGAGAATGCCTTGGCATTGGCGCACAATAGTTAGGAAATATTAACCTTTGGCGTGTATTTATCGATTTTACTGAATCAGCTGTGTTATTCTAGGCGATTAATCCCTAGCATGCGGTTAATAGTATTCGAAAATTGAATTTGTGTTTTAGGTATGTTTACCCACATGACTGAAACAAAAATTTGACAAAGAACTACAATTGTAGTCACAAAAAAAAAAAATTATATTATATATATATATATATATATATATATATATAGCCTGATATTCAGGCCATTTATCTAATTAGATGATGTTTTCTTTGCCATCATTTAACTATAATAGAGAAGGAGTCGTATAATAAAATAGATGGATTAGTACAATTACATATCTGGAACGCACAGGCTCGTCATGCGGCAGTCAGTGTTTAGGAGTTATCGCATTTATATGCGATAAGACTGAAGTAAGACTGAACTCTTTGTTGAATTTGGCTCAAAATTTGTTAGATGTTTACACTACAGATGATAAAACTGTGTATCAAAAATTATCCATTTAATTCTACGTCAACCTATATTTGAACAACTAAACAGATAGACTTTCTCTAAATAGATTTTGTTCAAATTTTAATAGAAATCTACAAATTTAGTGCAAAAACCATATACAGAATTTCATCCGTCTGCCTCAAAGTATTTTGAGTTATCTTCGTCATGGCTAGACATTTTCCAAAATTGTGTTTTACGAATTCAGGGAGAACTAAAACACGGAGATTCGTCAAAATCACGATTTCGTAATTTTTGACGATTACAATACTTTCTCTACATTTCGTATACGAGTAAAAAGCAAGTCCGTTCACAGCTTTGTTTCCGGTTAGATAAACTTTGTTTAGATGTGTATGCTACTTGTTGTATGCACAGCAATGTCTATCTATGGCGAAGATAATTCAAAAATTGTTTGAGGCAGACGGATGAAATTCTGTATATGGTTTTTGCACTAAATTTGTAGATTTCTATTACAATTTGAACAAAATCTATTTAGAGAAAGTCTATCTGTTTAGTTGTTCAAATTTAAGTTAACTGGATGAAGCAAGTGTATCGTGCATGAGAAAATCTGTTGTGGTTGTCTGTCAAATGGAGAACGACTGCTGGAAAAACAAATGAATCGGCATTTCATTGAAAAACGCTGACTCATTTTGATTTTTAACAGCTCGGAATCTGCCAGAACACCGCGGAACGAGTTTTCCAATCAGTGCGTTCGGGCACGCAATCGGTGCCGAAACCACATCATTCCAAATGGATGTGGCCTCGAGATAGCAGCACGGAAGGCGAGTGTTTCTTTCAATTTATTAGCTTTTCTTTTTTTTTTTTTCCAAGTGCGTCTCACAATATTGCACTGCACCTGCGCAGTGTTCAGAATGAAAAACAATGATGAGTGTAATATTGTCGCAATTTAAGGAAATAAATCAATTCGTACAAATTATTCTTGTTTACACCAGAATTCATCCGGTAGCTGCTGCAAGCGTGAAATGTGTATGCGACAAGCTACCGCAACAACAATTTTAAATTTTATTTTTTTTTTTAAAGTTTTTTTTTACGAAAACTTAAGGTGATTTTTTTTTTTTTTTTTTTTTTTTTTGCTGTAATGAGAAAAGGAAAATATGGATTCATTAATAAAAATTCAAGACGAAGTTTTATGTTCAGTAATTGAAAGGAAAATTCTTTATGTAACTTGGAAATTAATTTCGATTTTAATAAATGGCTGTCAGGAAATCGCTGCTGGATTTTAAAAGTTCTTACAAAACTCTTTACTCTTCTTCACTTTGCTTAAAAGTTCTTACCGTCAGGTTTGCTTAGTAACTGTTCTAACTTTAAAAAGTCATTGCTTCGTCAACAGTCGTCTAGTTTTCAAGCAGTTGATCACAAAATTCTACTTTAAATGTAGAAAACAAATGAGGCAACATCATTTTTTAACATGATCAAAAATTCAAATTTTAAAGAATCATGGCAATCAATGCAAATATAATATACACTAACTAATTACCAGTTGAAATGAAATAAACGAATTCAAGCCATTCACTTTGCTAACAGCTGAATAGTATTTTGGATTCTTATAGCTTTGTAGTAGTCGACTTACAAAGCAGATCCAATCCTGACAATATCTATTCCATATTCCTTAAGATTTTGCACTCGAATGGTAACTCTCAGTCACCATTCAAAACGGTGCTCCATTTTGACATTTTTTTTATTTATTTATAACACCTACAAAATGTTAAAAAGTTGTTTATTCCTTTTTTTTTCAGGGAAACTCAATTTTAAACAGTTGCATGCATTCCTTTGTAGGTGTCATAAACAGGTCCATGTATTAAGTGAATAATTATGCATCGAATTATCTTTCTGACTGCAAATAGTAATGGAGAAAGTAGTAGTCATTTTTTTATTAGAATTAGATTTCATAAATTGATAATGGTTAGAAATAAGATCATTTTTTTAGGCTTTCTTGCATATAGTTCACGATAAAATTATTTATGTATTAATATTTTTATAGATGGAATACTGCCTTATTAAACCCTTTGAATACAATGATGAGTCTGATTCACATATCGAATTACTGAATAATTACCATTATAATGATTGTGTGTGTGTGTGTGTCAACTAGTGATTATACATGCAGCATTTAATGCGACATGGGATTTCTGGAGTGGATTTTGTGATGATTGCTTTCACACAGAGTTCTATGAAGTATAAATGAGCTTTATAAACAACAGCCTAACTAAACCGAACTACATCCTACAGCTTATTTGTATAATTAACTTTATATGTAGGTATTACGAATGGAAAAAAAATAATTAAGTAAAAGGCATCTAACACAATTCTGAGATACAATGTATAATTTTGTTGATTCACAAACGAAACAAAAATCAACCAGATGAGCTGTTAACCTGTCTTTTAAATACATTAAAAAATAAAATGGTCGACTAATAGATTAACCAGTTAACTGTTTTTGACGAGTCATGAAAAAAAGTACAACATTTTGCCCTATGACGAGTTTA
The DNA here is from genome assembly GCF_947563725.1 of Argiope bruennichi. Taxonomy (NCBI): domain Eukaryota; kingdom Metazoa; phylum Arthropoda; class Arachnida; order Araneae; family Araneidae; genus Argiope; species Argiope bruennichi. The sequence continues at coordinate 4,340,616 of NC_079159.1, read as the reverse complement.
TTCAATGACTATTATATAATAACTGTTTAATTATTATACATATAATTAATTATTTATTATATTTTTATATGTTTATGACAATGTAGATAAGCATTTTTCCGAAGAGGTTGAAACTGTTAAATGGTTAAATAAGTTTTCCGCCCTGAAGTCATACTGGAGTCATTGATAAAGCACTTTAATCAACACATTTGCACATTAATTCATGGACATAATCAACTTAGATTTTGAAAGTATTCAAATGAATAAAAATGACAAATTTGAATAATATTCTGTAAAAGATTTCACACGTAATAATGGTTATCTAAAGATTTCACTCATGTTACCATGAATGGATCTCTGGAGAGAAATTTCAAGTTTTTCAAGATGGCTAGTCAAAATTCACTTCCCTAATTGATTGGGTAAAAAAACTGGTTTTCCCTTCTGGGTATTTTCCATACGGAGGGGGTTAGCCGAAAAGCACGTGCTTTATGAGAAGAAGGGGGAGGAAGTGCTGGCAAGGTCGGTCACGCATGCAGGAAGCCGAAAACAGCCAGAGGCGATCTGCAGAAATCGCTGGGAGACGACATTTCCCGCAGGGACGCTGTTTTTCAATGTCGGATTCTTCTTGAAAATAATTATTCCAAAAGCAATTAATATTCTAAAGATTTGAAATTTTGGTTAAAAATCATCCTTAAATTCAAAAAAGAAAAAAAAAATTTTTTTTCCCTTCCACAAATCGCATTCATTATAAAACTTGTTTGCGGCATTTATTGTTAGAACGCACTAAGTATCATTGCTGCAGTTACTTTTCAATTAAAATCGTAGCTAATAGGTATCGTTAAAATCATAGCTATCGTTATTTTTATTACTTTTGAGTTAAAATCACAGCTAATAAGCTTCTTTGAAGAATTTAATAAAAATTTAAAGAACAGTAACAACAGGTGCGTTTTTGTAAAAAGTATCACAAATAAATTTGTGAGATGCATCATACTGGAAATTTTTTTAAATCTATCTTGTGATCCTTGGCGAGTTTCTTGGCGATTAATCCTTGGCATGCATTTAATATTATCAGAAAATCGAATTTATGTTTTAAGCGCGTTTTTCCTAACCAATTGAAAAAACAACAGTTGTAGTCACAAAATCATATATCAAATTTGATATATTTTGCTTTTGTGTTTGAATTCAAAAGTACAGGGCGACAAATGGTCAATACCTTGATTTTAGCTCAAAATTTTAAAGGTGTCAACACTATGTTGTTTTTTTATGATATTAAATTAAATGTTAAAGATATTGCTAACTTGATGCTAAATTTTGGTACTGACTTTTATTCATATAGCTCTCTTCGTTTTGTAATTGTCGTGTTAAAACTTACATTCGAAAAGCAGGACAAACAGACTTCCTCAGAATGGAATTTGCTCAAAATTTGATAGAAATCAACCAACTGGGTGTAAAAACTGTATAATAAGTTCCATCCGTCTAGCTCAAAGAACTTTTGAATTATCTTTGTTACAAATAGGTAGGCATAATGCCAAAAAATGTGTTATTCGAACTCAGGGATCCTAAAATGTGGAGGTTCGTCAAAATCTCGTATGCGAATATTTTGACCATTACTTTGCTTTCTTCATACTTCGCATACGGGAAAGTAAAAAAGCAAAAGCACAGAAAAGATCATTTAGCATGCAAATGATAGAAATTTTTGCATGATAAAACAGCACTCCGATGACCTGTGGCCTTACGGATTTGGTCATAAATCTGCCAACTGAGCCATTGTTGGACCCCCCCCCGTCTGTGGTCGTCGGTCCGGAGCTTCCCGCAAATTGTCGGTAAAATGAACAGACATCAAATAACCCCGAAAATCACAAGAGAGGAGTAAGAGGGGGAAATGTGCCTGTCTCCAGACACACACAGGTCGTCGAAACAGGGCTTAAGACATTTCAAATGACAGATCCAAATTACAAGACATTCGTTTCTGAATCTAAGATGAGTACCCAGCAGCTCATCGATGTAGGGCATTAACTCCTCAATTCTCAACCGACCTTTTAAATTCCAATTTCCATGGAATCGGAAGCACTTATTCTGAGGGCGCACCCTCGGGTGCTTGACTTCCTGTTTCACACACCTGTAGGAGGAAGACGTTCCGCTCCGCCGGAAGATCCCGTTCAAACGAACGATCCAATCGGAATAATTGCTTCCCTACCGATACACGAAACATACCAAGAAAGAGAAACATGGCCTTCAGGTAAGCGAGAAACGTGCGGAACCTCCCACAAGTAGGGCCGCATGATATTTGCATTAATATAATTCAGAAGAATGCCATTTTAAAAATTATATTTATACGCAGTAAATCCCTTTTCAATAGCGTGCATCAAATAAAACTAGTGTAACGAACTCGCACTATCTTCGTCAGTCGCCTATTTCCGATGAGCTTTGCGGGACTCTTCAAAACGCTGATTTAAAGATTTCTTATCTATTGAATTCCAAAATAAGAACATGATTCGAGGTTATAAACAGTTCCGTCACTAATCCGGCACTCTCTTTCTTACGATCCATCTGTGATACACACAGCTTCTCTCTAATATTCTCAAAATGGTCTCGTGGCTAGGAAAAGAAAAATCTTCATTTGAAAAGTTGAATACAATGCTTTTTTATTTTAACCGTTATATAAAGAATGCAATAAATCATCGTTAATATTACAATGAAAAGTACACAAAAAATTTTGAAATATCAGTCTTTAGGTTCAAGTTAAAGTGATCACTAAATCCGAAAAACTAGTACAAGCAAAATACTTTTAAAATAATACAATTCTGTGGGAATTCAAGGACGTCCGTAAAAACGTTTGAATTATTTATGCGTTTTAAATCAAGAAAGTTGACGTAAAGCATAAAACAGGGAAAAATTATACATATTTAATTTTTTAAACTTTTTTTTAATTTATCGGGACTAACATTTTAATGAGTAATCGAGAATTCATTAGATAAACCGTTCATATGAATAACGGTCAGTAAAAGATTCAATAAGCTATTGGAATGATCTTAAAGTCTTCTGACGTAATATAGTCCAATCACATTTCTGTCCTTTTCTTTCAATTTCGGAAAATAATGCACCGTAATGTTCCCTGTATGCACCGTAGTATGATCTACAGGTCCTGGTCTGGCAGTACAGTTTTAACAAATGTACAAGCAGCATAAAAACCAAAAACACAGTAAAGTTATGAGTTAAAATTCTCATGCGTTAAATAAAATTTCTTCCAAGTGCACCGGACATGAGAATATTGATTTTCAGAGCAGTGTTCTCGGAAAACTAGGGACTGTAGAGATACGATTCTTTGGAAGATTTTTCATCTTCTGAGATTGGGGAATTGTGCTTTGCTAATATAATACAATAATTACGAGATTTTCTGTGTACGGCGAATTATTTCTCTTGGTATATTACTACCAAAAATGCAATGTTCATTACCACCATGCAAAGAATAATCGATTCATTACCATGTAAAGAATAATCACCATACAAAAAAACAAACAAAAAAAAACGAATAAAAATAATTACCATGCAAAGAATCAACGATTCGATGATGTCATATTCTGCAGCATAGCTGAGAAACTATTTTCTTCGTCGAAGAAGATGCAATTACATTGTTTGTCATTTTTCAGTAAGAAACGCAGAATTTATAAATTTTTCCTAAATATCGGAAGAAAGTAAGAGTTTAAGTTTTTTTAAAAAAAGTAAATAATGAGATGCCAGTTCTTTAAAAAAACATATGGTCGTTTATTGCTAATGATACGAAAACAAACACGGGTACCTTGTGGCAGTTTTTGGATGTTTGTATGAAGATATATATATCACAAAATGTTTCAATACGTTATAAAGTGATGCTCATTTAAATTCAAATTACATTACCGGTAGTTTTGCGAAGCAACATTTCATTAGACACTATAAAAAGATGAGGAACACACACAAAATACCTCCATTTCGCATTAATTAAACAAAAATAGTGAGATCATTCACAATTCAGTACAAAACGGAAGGAACAATAAATCATACATAAATTAAACATTTATTTTGGTAATCATTAAAAGAGCGCTGGGACAAATAAGTTCTTGTCTCTTAATGAAAAAATTACTCTGTCCTAAATGTATGTCTCCGAAGAATCTGGAAGAAAAGAAAGTGAGGAGAGTCTCAACGACGATTACAGAAGTGCCCAAAATTAGGAAAGAAAAAAAGAAACAAAAAAGATGAGAATTGACGAAAATTAATTACAGAGAGATGCAACTTGGATCTCTCGAAACAAATAGTTTTTGAGAAAGCCATGGGAGTATAACCTGTTTGTTGGTGGAATGCAGCCCACACCTTAAAAGTTCCTAATCGTCAAGGACTTTTTAATGAAGACTCCTTGACCCTTTTGTTTTGAGGCGTCTTCCTAAAATGAAGAATTCCTTTTCAAGAAAATGAATCCATTTTTGCCTTCAACAGGCCGGGATTCCAAAATCATTTTATTTCGTCGTTTTCAAATAAGACTTGTAAATACGTAAATAATGCAGTAAAACTGCACAAAATGATGAAAATTTTAACCAAAGTGCCAAATTCCGAAATGATACAGGTCCTCCTTCTAATTTTCTACTGTATTCATGAGTCCTAAATGCAATGTTTAGTCGCTAAATGTGAAGAAATAAATAAGTTAGACTAAAATTTTAAATACAAAAGGGCGAAAAAATAATTGTAAACGATCCCGAGATATATCACTATAAATACGAGAAATTAGCATATAAATAATAGCTGAAAAATTTAAATGCAAAAAGATGTGTTCACAATCTAGCATTTTCGAGCAAAATAAAATTATGAAGAGCTGCATCATGTTTCATAAATGAATGCTGTTATGCAACGGCGAAGCAACTGCAAAACATACAGTTTAAAATACAGCTGCTTTTACAGGACACTGTAGAAAAAGTCTACTGTTGCCTTTTCCCAAAATCGGTTATTGTATTATAAGCAACTTGTTGTACAGGAATTTTAGTTGATTCAATCTTGCAAAACCTGTTGTCCACGAAGGTACAATTTGTAAAATGATAACGAAATCCAAACAAATGTTATTCAGTTCCCGATTAAATAACTATGTGGCACAATATGAGTATCTGATTCTAATTGAGCTTCGCACATTTCATATTTTTCTTTAAGTATCAAATTCAATAAGGTTACTCATTTATTAATAGTCATATCGATTATTTTATAACCATTGTATAACAATCAACACCTAATAGTTGAATGGAGTAAGCGATGTAGATACATCAGTTTCGAGGAAAAATTTCGAAATAATTTTTACAAAATTTAATTTTTAAAAATCTTTCACCACGATTCTTATGGATAATTATTTTTCTCTGAGGTTCTTAACTTAGCAACATTATTTAGGATCAAACATCGTGTAATTTAATAAAATATTTAACAGTAAAAATCAACTTTTAAATTAACTTTAAAAGTATCTTTTATGTTACGGCCACTAAATGTGTGTTATGCAGATGTTAATTTTTCCTGCAGAAAAAGACTATGTATGCAATATGAATGCAATGAACTATGTATGCAATATCTTTTACATTTCATATAGGGCAACTTTGAGAAGCATTCCAAAAAAATTGTTATTGAAATTCATTTTGTATGTGAAAAATGGGAGAAGGGAGAATGCTGACGTTTTCTTCGTGCATTATAGTGCAGTTTAGACAGAAGTTGGTTACGGTAATCTGTTTATGTTTAGGAGGCAGTTTTTGATCAAAATTCGCAATGTTTTTTATTGTTTTATTTTAAAACCCTTTTATTTGTGTTTCCAAATCTGTGTTTGTATTAATTATACGATAAATAGAAACCGAGATATGTGATTTTTTATAAACCACTATAGCTGAAAACGAAACCGGAAGTTGAATGTTTTCCAACATTTTATCCAATACACGGCTCTCTGCATTATAATTTATTTTATAGTATTTTCTATCAGCAAGCCACGCGTATTCGAATACGTTTTGAGTAGTTTTATGCCAAAAGGATTGGCAATGGCATCTGCTTTTGAACATTGTTTATGTTTACAAAGCATTTTTAGTACAAGACATGAGAACTTTATTTTGTGATATTCGAGTTCTGATTTTTGTTAACCCGGCACAAGCTAAGAATCCGTTCAGGAGCATACGCCGGAAAACAAACCTCATTCCTTCCTTCCATGAGAACTTTAAATGATTTTTTTTTTTTTTTTTTTTTTTGAAAAGCTTGGATTTTGTAAAAATGTTCATACGCAAAACATAACTTAAAAACTTATTAGTATATTACCTTGTAATTTTGCGTGTATTTTAACTTAAGTGTTCCAAAGGCAAAGAATTAGTGATATAACTTTGAACTGAGTAGTTTTTAATTTATAACTGCTTAATATAACCTTCAACAACGAATTTTGTGAAATTTTGAATACAGAAATACTCCATTAGCTATAACTTTTTTGAAAATGCACATCTTCCTTAGATTCTAGTTCATTCTCTTCACCATAGCTGTAAATACGATCTGCGTAAAAATATTTGGAATATGTGCAATAGAACCTTTTTGTAGAGTGTTTTGCTTTTTGTTGCAATTTTCACAATTTTTTACCCAAATTGATACATTTTACAGAATCTCAATTGGCACCGAATTTTCTGATCAACATTTTTCATTATTTGCAATCACATTGATCCAGAAAATGAACTGACATAGCTCGTTAGAGTGATTTTTCAAAAATTTGTCAACGAAGGTAGACAAATAATTTAAATAACTTTTTTTTTAATTGTCAAATTTGATGTTAACTGTCGATTTAGTTCATGCTTTTTACAAGCAATAAAAGTAAGTAAAGATAATATAGATATGCAATGATTCACAAAAAACGATTAAACGGGCTCTTCTGGAACGGAAGTCATTTCAGTCGGTCTCTCAATATTCACACTTCGAGTACTGACCAGGTCATCGGCAAAACGGCGAGACGGAATGACCACTGTACTGGAAAATGACTTTCTCTTTCCTACACGCACACGGAAAGCACTTTCGCCCATCTGAAAGACCACAAAGCAAGAAAAAAGCGCGAAAAGTGGCACTAAATTGAGTTATTTATCACAACAATTGTGACAACTCAGTGTCAGCTCATATCTAATATGATGACTGAAGACTTTCTGTGCATGGTCAAATCGTTCATAAAGTTTTTTTTTTTTTTAATCAAAATTTTCTTTGCTGACGATGCGCAATCAAGTCTGAGTGGCGCACAAATTGCTTGCCAAAAGATAGGTCCAGATTATTCAGATTTCTTAATCTGCGGGTCATGACCTCCTCATTTGCAGACAGAAAATCTGCATTTGATTTTTGTATTTTTGTGTCATGAAACTAGCATAATCTTTTTGTTTTATCTATTTGAATACATGCGATCGAAAACAGTTAAGAAATTAATATTGGCTTAACAGATGCAGTAAAATCTTTATTATCATTTTTAATCGAATTTGCATGATTTTATTTATTTAAAATTAATGTATTACCACATGCAAAGTCCAAAATTAAAAATGCAGTGACCTAATATAAAAAGGAATAAAACCTAATATATAAATAATTTTTTTTAAAAAATCAAAGTTTTTTTTTAGTATAACTATCCTGTTTGCTTATGCCAATAAATAAAATACAATGCTTTTAGAAAAAGGCCTTTCATGGAAGAGTTCCTCCTCGTTCTTTCAAATGGCTAACATTCATTTTAAAGAAGCATGGAGGAATATAACAGATGCATAATCTCAATATAATTAATCTAGTTATATTAAAGTCCCTTTTAAAGTAACACTAGGGCTATTTTGGGACGGACCTCGTCATTTTGTACCTCGGTCAGATGACGAGGACGACACCCGAGATGGCACCACTCTATCCAAATTTCCACACCGCACCAGCGATGGGACATTTGGCCCCAACGGATTTAACGGGCATATTAATTTCATTTCTGCATGTTTCTTTTATTTATTATTAATTTTTTTAATGCATTAAAATTAATGTTAACTTTAAAATTTCTGTTTTATTTTAATAAAACAGAAATGTTGCCAGGTTTTAACTAGTTTCAAAGTAGGGATTTAACAATGGCTAAAAGCAGACATATCTCTCAAATGGAGGCAACATAAGTAAAGCTCTAGTGAGTAAATGGAACAGATGATCGATGACAGCAGCGGTTTCCGGCTGTGAGAAATCAGCCAATATCTTGCCTTTTTCCACAAAAACTTCCGAGGAATTTATTAGAACAAAAAAGTACATTATCTTAAAATTAAAATGTTTACGTTTTGAACGATATGAATTGGTATAATTTTTCCTTTAATTGTTATTAATTCTTTCAGGTAATTTTAAAATATGAGAATTTATAGGTAGTCTTTTGCTTTACAATATTAACACTTTGAACTACTCTATTATGCACGAAAGGATTTTAATCCAGAGTAACGCCGAGTATATCTATTAATATACTTTCAATATTGGTCAGACAGCAAGAATGACATTCTTTTCAGATGCTAAAGGGAGAAAACATGAATTAAAATGAGATGTCAGCATTTTTTTTTTCCCCTGCTAAAAATTACTGATAAATAATTTGTTCAATAAACTAATACCATCGCTTTATTTCATGTAATAAATAAAAGTGTTTCTCAAAATATAAAAGAAAAAAATTTCTTAACTCATGTTTATATATTCTAATAATTGGTAATAGAATAAAAATATTAATAATAAAACTTTTTTTCTTTTGTTCTAATAAAATAAAAAAAACAGTAAATATGCTTATACATAAATATTGGTTTAAAGATATTGTCATAAATATTACAATAAAAAGACAGTCCTTTCGGTGAAGTGCTAATGAGTAGACTTCCTCAAAGAAAATGTATTATTAAATGACTTTAAAAAAAATACTACTACAGCTCTTCAACGGAATGAGATTTCTTCAAGATATCCTTATTAAATCTTGTCTAAACAACTAAAAGCGTCAATGCCTGCGTAAAAAAAAAAAAAAAAAAAAAAAAAAAAGTGGAATGGAAATCATAGGGTCGACAAGCTACAGGGAAAAAAAAAAAAAAAAAAATAGGATACTTGAACGCAAATTAGTGTTTAAGAAAAGCATTTTCCATCTGGTTCGCTTCGAGCTTCCTCAACAAGTTTTGTCTCAGAATTAAAGCTTTCGACGAAGTAATTAGATCTCCAGGATTAGTTTAAATGGACCTGATTTTTAATTATTTAGACATTTTTTTTACTCTTAATAAATGGCTTATATTAGAAAGGAAATTCATTTTAGTAAATTAACTTCTGAATAATATTTTCTAATTTTTATTATGCATTGCATGCATTTACTTTACTATAACAAATGAAGATATGTCAAATTCAAAAAAAAGTTTGATATAATTTCTCGCAAAATAAATGGGCAGTTTTTTTTCTGGTGAATTTATAATAATTTGCTTTTTCTATTTGTTTTGTAATATTATTTTCACAACCAAGATTCTCCCTAGACATCCTTCCTAATTTCCATCGGTAGAAACGGATGAAAATTCTTTGGACAACGGCGTTTTTTGCCAATAAGATTTGTAAGAAAATCTCGTTTCGTTAACCACTTAACTGTTTCATTTTCTTTGCTCTCTAATAAGACGACACCTTCGGTTTTGGGAATATTTTCTTATTTTGATTCACATGAAAATCCATTGAATACTTGATTTGTTTATGTTTTCGAAGTAATTTTAATATTATATTATAATCGTTATGAATGGTTTACTTTTTACTTACAACTATCAAAATTCGCTAAATCGATGCATGTATGGCACTCGGGCAAAACAGTTAAGCCGTTGAGGAGCTGTAGCATTTTTTAAAAGTCCCTTAATAAACAATATGAAGGATAACAAAAAGGAGTTAAACAGTTTTTTATTATGTATTGAAAAAAAAAATTCATTTAGGTGTTTTTTTTTTTTTTTTGTCACGAGAAAAGAGAAGCAAGGAAATTAATTTTTTATTCTATTTAGCATTTAAATAGTTTTTAATATAATGTTTGCAGGCTGGTATAATATCTATAAATTGCATCATGCTACTTGCATGAAAAAAAAATTCTAATGCTCATCTCAGGACATACCTCTGAACCTAGAACTACCAAATTTAACACGTAGTTACTACTTGGTTTGTACATACTCAATCTGAGAAGATTTGCTAAAATTGTGATGAGACTTTTAATGAAAAATAATAAAAATTGTAAAGTTTATCCTCAATAACTTTACAGCATATTCGTTGCACAAAAATCATGTTTATATCACTTAAATTTTTTTTTTTTTTTTTACAAAAAAAGCTCATTAATAATAATTTTATTTCTGAAAAATTTCAAGTTTTATCAAATTTTTCAAAATATTTTTTGTGTTAGAATACTTTTTATTTAATTATTGATTAATATTCACGCGCACTGCGACAGTATTAAATACACACTATCGTTGTTAAAAAAATTAAAAGTAAATTTTAAAAAAAAAAGACTAAGCACATCCAAAAGCATTATCATATAGTGATATTTGGGGTTAGAGATTCGAATCTCCATTTTTTGCCGGCGTTCTTAAAGCAATTTTAAGAAAAAGAAAACTCAATATATGATTGAGATAAAGAAAAACTCTATCATTTCAACCCTTTTAAGCAGTTTCATCCTACGAAAGTTGAAATGATAAAAATTATATAAATATATTAATATGTAAAAGAATATCATAAATACATCCCTTTTTTTTCCCATTCTGTAGCCTTTTAGTACAAACAAAAATATTTTTGGTATTCTCAACCTTAGTTTATATAAAAAGCAAAAAAAAAAAAAAAAAAGAGAGAAAGAGAGAGAGAGAGATACGAAGTAAATACTTTTAATGTAATCGGCATATTTCTTAAGTTCGAAGTAGTTACGACCTACTAGGCATTAAAAATAACTAGAAACCAAATATGGCTCCAAATCAATTGTGATAAGATTCTTCATGTTTTACATTTAATTAAATCTGGACTAAAAAGAAGACACTATTCAGATTAAAACATGTCATATTAAATAAATTTTCTGTGTTTTCAAACACAACTACACTTTAGAAAATCAGTGAAGGAATTAACATCCTTGTTATCTAATCATTATACAATTCATTTTAGTAATTTTTTATATCGAAATGTTTTAGCAATTATAAAAACCATAGTACTGCAGTTATTGAATAGCTACTCAGTATTTTTGTAATTCCGGTATTCAACCTTATAATTCCTTTTAAGGGCAAGTTGAGTTTTTTAGTTTCAGTGTCAAAATAAAGTACAAAATATATAAAAGCATTTGTCTGATTTTAGATTTAAGTAATACAGAGAATTTTAAACAATGAGTCCCGATTTCTCATATGGCCGTGGAAACATTGATAATAAGAAATTAATTCAAATTACTCATTATAAATAAATAGAAATACTTTAAAAAGTTGTCTAAATTTAACATTTTTCTTAATCTTTTTCAAATACATATGTTTAATTTAATTTCAGTTTATCATTATTTATTTCATTATCTTACTTATTAACTCCTTATCGTTTTACGGGCATCAGATAATCGCTTAACACATTATAATTCGATACAAAAAAATTACGCATTAATTCGCAATTCCTCAAGAATGGTATCTATTTTTTAATGGAATCAAATGAAAAAAAAAGACATCTAATTAGACAACAATAGGCAAAATAGCTAAAAGGATAATGTATACATTTAAGATTTAAAAAAAAAAAAAAGAAATCAAAAAAATATTTTTTTTTAAAATAAAATTTTGAGCGGAAGAAATTTAAGAACACTGAACAAAATAATTGCCTGTAACAATTAACGGAAAACAAGCACTCATTCTGCAACGAACAGAAATATCTAAAACAACATTTAAAAAATTTATTCTTTATTTCATATCCAAGGAGTGCGCCTCATGTTTTAAGGGGGGGGGGGAAATCAAATAATCTGCAGCAGACGATTTTTTTTTATGGCAAAACAGCAGAGGATTTCTTTTAATGGCAAAAACTGAAAGAAATCGTCTGCTAAAAACACAATTGGTCAAATAATTACAAATTACTTTCTAAACATCAATTGCAGATATCCTTACAACTTGTGAAAATGTAAACACAAACGATATTTATCAAAAACTAAGATCGGGACCTCACGCATGATTAATAAAAATAACACCACTCATCATTTTCCGACTAGCTCTGGCAGCGGCTCGACCTTGAAAAAAAAAAGCTCGCATACACTTCATAAGCACACTTAAGGGGGAGGCCTTAAAAAAAATTGAGGGTGGCCCCAGCAAACACCGAAAATAAAAAAAAGTGACTCACTTAGTTCCCATGACTTGTGAGGTTGAAAAATCCGATTGGGTCTTCACAAAGATCAAAATTCCTTTCGGATAGTCACAACAGGTTGTTCGAGCTGCACTTCGAGACGGCCGAGAGATTGAAATGATGAGGCGGGAAGGGAGCCTGAATGCCGGAATTCGGATGAGGCGCCGCCAAAATGCGCCAAGATGAAATCGCCAAATGGGGCCTGATCAGATTCCAGGAAGGGAAATAAGGAGAGGCATTTTTTTATTATGGTTTTTTTTTTTAATTTCTTTTACAGAAACCGTTTTTTATTTGAGAGCTCAAGTTTCTAACCAGTTGTTCTCCTGTGTTTTCATACAATAATTTTGAGGAATGAAATAAGATGCTATTCATTTCTGGAACCAAAATCTGCCGAACATTAGAACACGATATTATATTTGTTAGTGGCAGATTAAGACATTTTGCGGCTCTTGGCCATGTATTTTGTAAAGTCCCTCTTTAAATAATTTTGTAAATTTAGTTTCATATTTCAACAATTTTTTTAAGTTTATTAACACACTGATAATGTATTTAACATCAACTTTTTTTCTCTGTATTAAAGTTTTGAAAATGTACACAGTGTCTCACAAAAGTGATGGGACACTTGAGCTTTACAAAAGGAAACTGTAATAAAATAAATAAATAAACATGTACAAAACTTTCTTGGGTGTGTTTCATATTTAAAGTTAGTAACAATTATTACATAACATGCATTTTGTCAAATTATTAATATATTAATTTAATAAAAATACAATTGTTTAGAATGGAGCAAAAAATGGCTCACATAAGTGATGGGACACTTACTTTTCCATCAAATATTTATCCAAAAATTTTTCTTTTTAAAAGGTTTTAATAATTTGTTGGATTTCCTTTTACTTTTAAAACATGAATTAATCTTCTTGGGATGGATTCGACTAATTTTTTTGTGATTTCTGGAGTGATTTTACCCCATTCTTCTTGAAGCACCGATTTTAATTGTTGTTTTGAAGAAATGGTGTGTTTGTGAATTCTTAATTCCAATTCTTGCCAAATATTCTCTATGGGATTTAATTCTGGAGATTGTGGTGGTGTTTTTATTATTTCAGGACAGTTATACAGCAGCCAGAGTCTAACGTTCAAAGCAGTTTTCTTGGGCTCATTGTCCTGCTAGAATTTAAAATCGTTATGAAGGTTCAATTTTCGTGTTGAAGATTTCAAATTTTGTTTTAAAATGTCAATATACTTGTACTGATCCATTATACTGTCAATAAAAACAAGATTACCAACTCCAGCGGACGACATACACCCCCATACCATAACTCCTCCTCCACCATATTTTACTGTTGGCACCAAGTTCTGTTTGCGAAATCTTCCCTAGGTTTTCTCCACACCAAGATTCTACCGTCAGAACTAAATATATTAAATTTACTCTCATCAACAAATATAACTTTATTCCAGTAATCATAATTCTTATTTATGTTGGATTTTGCGAAAGCTAGTCTGAGTTTTCTATTCTTTTCACTTACAAAGAATTTTTTCTTGGCTACTCTACCGTGATATCCAGCAGATCGAATTACCCTTCTAATAGTCTCAAGATTAACAATTATTCCATATAATGCTTGTAAATCAGCAGCAACTTTAGAAGCACTCTTTCTTGGATTTTTTTTTTTTTTTTTTTTTTTTTTTAATATTTCGAACGATAATTTGCTTTATTCCATTGGATAGCTTTGATGGCCGGCCAGGTCTTCTTTTATCCTGAATAATATGATTCTTTTTATATCGTTTAAGGATATTGAAAACTGTTGAATGACTCAAGTTAACTGTTTCAGCAGTTTTTCTAATAGATTTTCCACGTTCAATATGCAAATTAATAACTATTTTTTGAATTTCAGGCGAAGTTTCTTTTCGTTTAGCATTCATGGTTGCACAGAGCTAAAAAAACACAAAAATTCCAAAACAAACTGGAGAGAAATACTACAGACGATTTTATAAATTATTGCCAATTGCTTTTGAGTAAAAATAAAACCACCAAAAATATTTTTATTGCTTATTTCAAACGATTTTTGTTGCATATCTAATGGTGTCCCATCACTTATGCGAGCCATTTTTTGCTCCGTTCTAAACAATTGTATTTTTATTAAATTAATATTTTAATATTTTGACAAAATGTATGTTATGTAATAATTGTTACTAAATTTAAGTATGAAACATACTCAGAAAAAATTTGTACATGTTTTTTTAATTTATTTTATTACAGTTCCCTTTTGTAAAGCACAAGTGTCCCATCACTTTTGTGAGACACTGTATGTTTTTACAGAAACGAGTCCCCACATAGGCATACTAAGAAGCTAGCTGTCTAGAACCACTAAGCTGAGAGTGGGCCGTAAGCTAGTTTCCAAGTAAAAATAATACCAAATGATGCGTTTAATATCAAACAATTCAAAATACATTAAAAAATAAATATTTTTCATGTAAAGTTAGTTCTCGATGCTATAGTTAGCAGAAGATTTAGTCTGCATACTGTTCGCCAATCTTGAATATCTCGGTATTTTATTATTAACTGATAATTTTGCTCTGGATTCTAAGTGGCCGCTTGTGAGACGGGAACGATGTGTTGTCTTAATTACACTCATCGTTGAAAAGGCATATTCACACAGGTAAGTAGAGCCAAAGATCAATGTGAATTGATGTGCAACTTTTTTTTTTTGAAAAAATGATGATAATTTACTTTATCCATTAGATTCCAAAAGTTATTCTTAGGATCTGAACAACGTTCTTTTAAAATTATGCCATTTTGAGAGAGAAAAACTTCGTTTCCCACAAGGGATAAAGAGAGTATATAATTTATATTTTCAGAATTTCTTCCACATCAATATTGCCAAATGAGTAACGCATGAATGTTACAGTTGATTCTTGTCTAGGAAATTCTTGAAAATGATCCTCGAATTCGGAAAAAAGCTTTATTATTTCATCATAATATTTCTCTTTGTTTAATGTACCTCCATTTTTAAAAAAACTCATTAGAAATATTTTTGATCCGAATGAAATTTCCTATATTTGTTGCTTAGACCATAGGACCAATTGACGATGCTGTACTGCTTAAAACCATATGCTAAGAAAACAACCCATTTCGGTAAATGCAGTTAAAGGTATGATAAGCTAGTTTGAAGAAACTAGTCTTCTGAATGTTGCACCGGGAAAATGAGTAGTGGAGCCGGAAATTATGGCATTAGTTACAACTCCAACAGCTGAAAAAACATCTGCAAGTTCTTCAAATGCTATTGTAAGTGGCCGCTCAACAGCACGAGCACTGGGCATTCCATGGGAGGATTTTAAGCAAAAATTTTAAGCTTTACCTTTACAAGATGCATTTCGTGCAACAGTTGAAACTGTAAGTTTTCTTTGTACGTCTTGATTCTGGCGGGGATACAAATGGATAAGTACTGGCTATAATATATATTATGCATAAGCGAGGCTCTGTTTTACTTAGATGGTGCTATGAACACATTGAACTGCTGCATATGGGGTTCCATCAATCCTCATTCTGTGCAAAAACAGCCTCTACATTCCTCGGCATGGTCTGGACTCGGTGAATTTCATTGTTGGCCTGCACTTCTTTGAGGAAGTCACAGTAAATGGGACCGTGGTGTACATTCACCCAATGGTATATACAGCAGATTTTTTTGGTTATCATATTGTCCCGAAGATAAGACAAGAGGCTGTTTGGATACCACAGTGTTAATGCAAGACGGTTCAATTGCTCATACAGCAAGGCGTATAAAGAACGTGATTCATATTCACTTCCCTGATGAATGTGTCATCTCACGTACTTTCCCATTTGTCAGGCCACCATGGTCACCAGATCTGAATCTTTACGACTTATATATATGAAGTTTTCTCAGAAAGCAAGGACATGCAATCATGGAGCGGATTTGAAAGCCAGCATCATCCCTTCATTCCTACCGAAATGTTGCGTGGAGCCATTGATAACGCGGTTGTACGCTTTCAGCATATTGCTGATCGATGAGGTATGCGCATAGAACACACAGATGGATAAATAAATAAAATATTCTATTTTTCTTTTATTTCTGAATTGTTATCTTTCTTTTCATTTCATTTCAGCGTCACCTGCTAGCAGAATGTCTAGACATTTTCCTATATAATCCTCGGCCCTATGCTCTATATAACGAATATGAAGTTTCATTAGAATCCGCTCTGTAGAAACGGAGCTACGAGTCTCTGAGCTACCGCTAATTTAATTTTAATCACCCAGCATGAAATCAAACATCTGCTTTAATATTTCGTACAAACATAGATGCTGGATAGTTTGGAGTCATAGATAAATAATAACAGAGTCACAAAGTTGTTAAAAAATATTAACTTAAAATAAATCATCAACACTTTAAAAATGTACTGAAATGTGAAACTAAGCTGGCCATTTCATTAAAAGAGGATCTTATAATGTGCATTACCTAGCGCAGTAAAATGATTAATCCTGGACTGTGTTTTTATTTATTATGACTCATAATGAGCGGTATTCGATTTATACTCAATTATATTTAAGTAAACACTTGGTACTTACAAATCTGTAATGTGGGGTTGTTAAGTGGTCCAATAAAATGTCCGACGTAATGTAACAGTTATTTATTTACAGGTTGCGTTACAGACTGACAATTTACATACAAAATTTTGGAATAATTTTGTGATATATATAAGAGCATGGATCAAAGCAGAAACACATGTCATCGCTAGATCTGAAAACGAGTTCGCAAATATTACAGACTAAGTCTATGGCAAAGGATACCGACGTGCTCTGATTGGTTTAAGCCTTGGCATCTTTTTGGCAATGTTTTGCACTCATAATACTGTAGTTTTTCGCTTATTTGGCTCAAACTTTGTACGTTTCATTAGTTTTATGGAAGATACTATTGAATATCAACACGATCTAATTTTTATTAATATAATTGTTTTCTCTAAATATTACTAGTGATACTGCTAATACTAATTAATAATAATAATAATAAATATTACTAATAATACTAGTAATACAAGTAACTAATGTTGTTTATGCACAGAAGTATAAAAACTAAATGAAAGTAATTACTCAACATATAATGCAGCAATTAAATAATTCTTATTTTTCTATGATTTTCGTACCTTTATTAGATAATTTATGCAGTCATTGAAACTTGTTGCTGAACGTTTGTTACTTTCCCATTAACTACACATGGGAAAATGATTACTTAATGCCCAAAATGTATAAATATGTAAGCTTTAACGGAATATGTGATTCCGTAGCTAATTTTTTTAGTTATATCAAAATAATATTAAGAAGAAACACATACAAAAAATATTTTTAATAAATTGCAATTTTTATATTTCCTGAATTTAGATTTCAGAATTTGATCTTTTCTGCTGTATATGTGTTCCAGATTAATATTACATGTAAACCTTAAAAAATAGGGTGGCGGGCATAAATTCACAAATTTTATTTATTTTTATAAAAATATATTTCGGTATAGCATCTTTTTGGCAATGTTTTGCCAAAAAGATGCCAAGGCTTAAACCAATCAGAGCACGTCGGTATCCTTTGCCATAGACTTAGTCTGTACAATTTGCGAACTCGCGATTTGAACTGAGTCATTGCACCACCAGGCATCAGAGGACACTTTCTCTGACGTCATTATTGTCAGTTACAGTTATTACAAAAGCGGCTACAGAATAAATTAAATGAATGTAATGACATAGAATAGGAAACTGGCCATTAATACTTAGTTAAATATATTAATTCTACTCTAAAACTTTATAATTCATAGAATTTGAATATCTTACAAATTTATTTATTTGGCATCTAGTATAATAGTTCTTAGGCAATTGCCTAGTCTACCTAGTCGAAAAACCATCATTGGTATTCATAAACATTCTTTGAGTTACCAGGCATTCCAGGTTAGTTGGAATCGTTTCGCCATTTGATTTTTTATCCGGGAATGGAAAAATATTCAAAATTTAACGAGTTTTTTTGAATAAATTACCCAGGATTGTATTATTATAAGTGAAAAATCACATTAAAATAAAAAAAATCGTTGATTAATTTTAAATTTAAAAAATTTTATCTTCTGAAGAATCTTAATCACTTTTTACTATATAGGGTTGCCACCAGCAGAGAATAAGGGCAATTCAGTTTTGTAATTTCTTTTAATGCTATTAATTTTCACCATGTGTGTGTGCGCTTCTTTCATCATCTCAACGGCCAGAGTCCAAGTTTAGCATAGAAAAACTAACAATTTTTTTTTTTAAAGATAACAATTTTCACACCCGAAATACACTTGTTTCGGCAGCCCTGTTTTCTTTGTCGCTTTGGTTTACAATATACTTCAGCCCCTCCATAAAATAAAAACGAATAAAATAAATCAAGGAGAGTGAAAGAAACTACAATTAAAATACTATTGCTTAAATATTTTCGTTACTAACTGTGACATGTCAAAAATAATTGTAGATAAATGTTCATAATAGCTTATGTTACTTGTGCAGTCTAAGTTTGTAGAAAGATAATATTCTTCGAACTTTTATACCATTTCAAATATTCTGATTCTGATTTAGATATCTCAACACGATTCGCAGTTATTGAATTAAATTTTGCAAATAGTTCGAGATATTTGATTGAAAAAATTTGTCGCATAAGTCCAAACTTCTGGCATCTTCATCATTTAATATTAATAGAAAACAAGATTACTGATCACTTTACAGTGTGCTTTTTCTTGAACGTAAAACGTTTTTTTTTTAATCAATTGAGAAATTAATTGATAGAAAATAACAAATTTAATTATCAAATGATTAAATTTGTAAAATAATTGGTCATTGTTTTAGTTATAAAAATTAAACATTTTTTTTATAAAAATGAAGATATTTTAATGAAATTCAAATGAAGAAACGATCATGATTCTTAGAAAAGTAATCTCATCTGCTAAAAAACTAGTAACATTATAGATATCTATTTTCCGAAAGAGGCATTCGTTTTGTTGACTGACTAACAATTTGTAATTTCCATATAAGCTGTAATTGAAGCAAGTTTAAAATCTAGGCCTACCTGTTTTTTATTCCTAATTAAAATAACTTGGCAAATCTGATTTTTTCGGTCGTTTGAGTTGCATTTATTTCCTTCATTCTTTCAAAGAATTAAAAAAATTTTGAACTACAGATTATTGAGATGATGCGCTTTACATTTATTAAATAAAAATATAGTACAAAAAGTCACATTCACATTTTTAATATATGCAAATAAATGTTATTTACAGCGCCATCTAAAAGTGAATTTTTGTACTAATTTTTTTTTTTAAAATTTGGCTTAATAAGTGTAAAGCGCATTATCTGTACAAAGCACTGTTTGTGTACTTAAACAAAAGGGCTCGTTTTATAAGTTTCGAAGCAGAATAAATTAAAACGAGTTTGTATTGTGTGCTTTTTTCCGTTGAACCGATCAAGTCCGAAATTTGAATCAAATCTATGGTTGTAATTCTAAAAACCACAAACCAAATTTTGACTGTTTTGTTATTACGTTTGGAGGTTTCTTGTATAATCAGAAAAATAGGCATATTTCCAAATCTATATATATTTTTGTATAAACCGAGGAAATTTATCAAAATCTGCAGGGAGTATTTTTTTTATAGTTACAATATATATTTTACATTTGAATACATTATATTTTTAATACATGCATGAGAAATAGAATAAATAAATAAATCGCATTTTTATATATCTTAAAGAAAGTGGAAACAGAAATTTCCTTAAAATGTATTAACTCATTATTACAGACAATATTGTTTGCGATTAACAACTACAATCCGAATAAGTTAAGTTCATTAAAAATTATTAATAAAAATAAATGATAAATTGAAACCAAAAATTAAAAAATAATTTAAATAAAAAATATTACCTTTTAGTACATTAATAAAAGTCCACTTTTAAAAACTGTTTTATTTTTATAGTATATTTATATAATATTATAAAATAATTTAATGGTATAACAATGTAATGTCTGAAAAATTTTGGATCTTAAAAAAATTGCGTGCTTACGTTAATGACATGGACTGCAAAGCTAAGTCGTGGGCTTTTAAACAAAATAAAATCAAATGATACGAAGAGATAAATATAATGCATTAATCAATCATCAGTCATTAAAATCAGTACTTCAAACATTTGTCATTTTTAGGGCATAGAAAAGATTAAGGTTAAAAAAAAAGGCCGTAGGTTTTTTTTTTTTTTTTTCTTTTTCTTTTTTGTTAAAATTACTTTGGGAATTGTAATCGGATCATTGAATTTCGAAATCCAAGGACGCAATTTCAGAATTTTTTTTAACACTATAGCTTAATAGATTAAAAAAAAAGTGTTTTTATTAAATTTGTAATGCTGTGTTTATATAGATGTTTATGCTGGTAATGAAAATATACATTGTATTTATTAATTCGAAAGTTATTTAAGAAATTGGCATAATAATTTTCTTAGCAGAAAAAATAAAGAAATCTGGGGGAAAATAAAACAAAGATTAATAATTTTAAGGAAATATGGTCTTCTTTTTTAAAATTACATTTAAAATTACGATTACAAACACTGAAAAATTTGCAACCAACAGTAACCAATTTGAAATAAAACATCTATTTTTAGATATCTTTAGAGTATTTTTTTATATACCATACAGAATGTTTGGACACATAGCACATTGATACAATCAAAGTGAATAAAAAAGAGGCTGAGACAAGAATATTCCAAGACTTTTTGAATTTTTAAAAGACATAAAGAATAAAATAAATGTTCTGTTGTAAAAAAAAGTGTTAATTTATTCATATTTTTCACTAGCTGATATACCTACTGTTGACTGGGAAGAAAATACTTTCATGTTTATTTTTTAA
Organism: Argiope bruennichi; assembly: GCF_947563725.1. NCBI lineage: Eukaryota > Metazoa > Arthropoda > Arachnida > Araneae > Araneidae > Argiope > Argiope bruennichi. Next base: position 4,319,398 of record NC_079159.1, on the reverse strand, counting down.
TGCAAATAATAATTTAAATTAAAATTAATTTTGTATAAAATATTACAACATATAAATTTCTCTTTAAAACTATTCTACAACCTTAGACTGAATTAATTAAATTAAGAATATCAGTTGCACCGAATGCCTTTTTAAATCTAATATCTTTTAGAAGAATTAGACTGTAATGTGCCATTTGTAAGAATTGCTAAAAATTCACTTTTTCTTATTTTATTTATATTTTTTAAATAAATATGCATAATTTGATTAAATATTGAGAGTGGTAAAACGAGAGTTTATAAACAATTTAATTAAAAAGATTTATAATATTTCTATTTAAAAAAGAATGGCAACTAAAGATAGAATATTTTTATAAATGAAAAATATCGTTTTTAATTAATTAAAAACTAACTATTCAACTAATTTTTCATGAAAATTTTATCAAAATGATCTTTATACTTAATAGTATTTGTGAGATGAGCTTAATTAAAATCAGCTTATTAGTTTGAATTTTATTTATATGAAAATTATTTACTTGTTTAGATAAATTATAAAATATTATTGACCTTTTTAGTAAACATTTCATTTATAATTTCGACACCTCTTTTGTAAATGCGACCCATTTAAGTTAATATCGAAGAAATCGTTAAAAATAAGAAATAAATGAATAATGATAATAGATATCCATTAAAAATATTGATTTATATAATCAGCAGATGTAAAACCTGCCTTTTTTCAATAAAATATACAATGTAGTTTTGAATTGGGGACAGACAGCGTGCTTTATTTGTCATGAAAATATATTGCTGATATTATAAATCGAGATAACTCAATAAACAGAATCAGATGAAAATGCATCAAAAAGCTCCCTGCTATTGAAAAAATTTCTTTTTCATTCAGCATTTACTAATGAAATAAAAATTAAATAATAAGTACTTTCTTTTGCGAATAGATGATGAATTTACAGGAAGTACTTTATTTTAACAATAAGATTTCCAAGAATTAAGAATGATTGATTTTTGACATAACTCAAAATTTTTTGAAAATGTGTTATGATAAACATTTCGAAATCTTTTTTCTTTCTTTCTTTCTGAAATCATACTTTTTTTTTTTTTGTGAAATGTCAAAGAGACCATTGTTTCAATGCTAAATAGTATCTCAATTGCCTCGCGCTCATTAAAACTATCCTGGAGTTCGAATTGCTTTTCTTTTCATCGATAATTGCAACAAATGGTTAAATTTCTTTAAATTTTTTCCTTCTACATTCTCAACTTTCTCTTCTGTTACTCACATAAACTATTACAACAAGAAGAACAAATTTCCTTTTTTAAAAACGTACCTGTGAAAATCTGAGCAATACGCTGGTTTCAACAAATTAAGGGCCAATACTCTAGAGGGAAAAATAAATTGTAATAGTTTTATACTCATAAAAGCATAAATATAAAATATTAGCAAATCTGAAAGAAAATATAATGGGAAAGTTAAAAAATTTATTCGAATATTCAAAAAGGAATCCTTTTTAGTGATATAAATAAGTAGTACTCATAAGAATTCTATCACATCTTCTTTTGTGAAATCTTAGAAAGATGTGTGCCCATCTCTCCAATTCGTCATCTCATCGGTTGCGCATGTTCTCGATCACATTATCTTCCAGAATTTGAGAGGTTGATTTTGCCACATCTGTTGAAATTTACAACAAAGTCTTTCTTACTGACGAGGATGACGGTGCTCGACCATAGTCCCAAAAGTGCAATTCATATATACTCTACGGCATTCAAGTTGGGTGAATATGGAGGCCACTCCGTTGGATGCATCCCTTCACTTTCAAGATCGTCGGCGTCCGCCATGACTGGCATTATTGCCAATGAGCATGAAACAATTTCTTGGAGTTACATGAAAACTGCATGCTGAAGATCCTGCCAATCATTTACCCAATTTTTAAATACAAATTTAATCATTCATATATTCTCAGTACCACAGCTACATTGATCAACTTTCACGGTGCTGCCTGAAGAATAAGTATTCCGAGTTCACGTCAAATATAATAACTCCTCGAATCGAACATTAATCGAAAACTGGTTGTGAATTCTGTATTTTCTTACTGATAAGTCCATTGATGTGTTTACGACACCATAACCCTTCTTTTGTTGGAATTACTTAATGGAACACGTCTTATTGATTTACAAGTTATCGATGGTTGAATCTTTTAGCCACGTCTTGAGTGATATTCTGAAATCAGTACGTACTAGTGCTTTTTGTGTTAATTTTACGACGATTATTCAACAGACAAGAACAGACCGACTCTTTGAAGAGTTAGATCCAAAATGTGATACAAAACTATTCTTTAATAAAACTAAACGTTTTACTCCATCCGTCTAGCTATTGGGACCGTGACATTTTCGTGTTGGCATGGACATGGACGCGCATACAGACAAACTTCTTATCGATGGATATTGTCTCCAATTTGAAAGAAATTTACTCATTTGGCGAAAATACCGCAAACCAAATTTCATGCATGAGCTCTGTGTTTTTAAACTGCCGTGTTTTTCGGACGCCACATTTTAAAGTCATAATTCCTAACGTATTTTTCAGACTCGGAGAGTTCTGAAACATGTAGATTAGTCAAAATGGCGTGGTCGAATATTTCATACAATACATTTCTATGTATGCATATTTCGTGCACGAGGAAGTAAGATGTGAGAAAAACTCACTGATTAATAAAAATCTTCTAGAGATTTAAAACACTGTATGGTTACTGGTGATCTGTACGTGCTGAAGACGCCACTTCAGATTGCACTGGCCTTTCTACAGTTCATCAAAACATAAAAAAAGACGATTCACTTTTCACTAGCATTTGATGCGTATGAAAATAGCACACATTGTAGGTGAGCACAGTTGGTTGAGTTAATATTCAGTTGTTGTTTTTTACTTAATTTTATACAAATGAAAAAGCATAGTTATTATCAAAAAAAAATTCTACTTCGAGCTATCGATGAATCTCTACGTTTTTAGATTTCCTCGAAAACTCCATTTTTACACGCTTCTATTTAACTTAATATATTCATAATTGTAAATATGAAATTTCAAAGCTTAATGTTTTTATTTATTTCCTGATTACAAAATTTCATAATTAAAATTTTGTAAACTCAAGCACAGATTAAATTTTGGGATCCTTAGGTTTCGAGCCCTTTTTTTCTCGTTCTATAAAGCATTTTTGAAAATTTACTCATTTTAATTTAATTTCTGTTTAAGAAATGTAAAAAATTGAAATAAAAAATGATTCATTCAGGGTATATTCCTCAGAGCTGGTTTCATTCTATTGCATATAATAAATTTAAAAAAAAATTTTTTTATTTACTGTAAAACAAAATTTTAAATTTTTTAAAAAACTTTTTCTAAATGTATATTAAATATTTAAACATAGAAATGACAAGAATTTATCTGACTTGTGAATAAATCAGCCAAAAGAGAAAAAAATTACTCATTTGTAAGCGGATTTGAAGAAAAAGAAAATTATTTTAAAATTCAAATTGAAAGTCTCAAGTATTTCCAATTATAGCGTCTATCTAACCTATTTAATAATCAGGAAGAGTATATTTATACATTCTCCATGGCAATAATCTATTTTAATATCGCCAGAACTTAATTAACAATTCCTGAATCATTTAATTAAATTTTGATTCAATACCATTGCCGCCATCTGATAATCAGTTTGTGAAAGAATTAATTTCAATATTCCATAATATTTATAATAATTAATTATAAATTAAAGTGAAGTAAATAAAACTGAAATTAAAAGAAGAATTAAATTAAAAGAAAAATAAATTAAAAAGGAGTAAATAAAAATTACTTCTTATCACTCCTAAGAAAAGGATCATTGTTTTTTTGATTCATTGAAATGATGTTTGTCTGTCCATAAATCGATCATTCAAAAACGGACTGAGCAAGCGAGGCATTACTCGGCAAATGGTTCTATCACTAGAATTGCATATTTGTATATCAAATATTCTATCAAATCCGGCAAATAGTTGATAGTCTTTAGGTCTGTCTATTTGTGTTTACATGAACGTGATAACTGAAAAACACAAAAGCTAGATATTTCAATATTAATTTTTAATCTTTATGCCAAATTTGCAGATTTGGACCAAATCCGTTGACAAGTAGATTATCCATCTCTTTATCAATCCTCTGCAAGTGAGCACCACATTTGTAGACATCAATACGGTTTCTAATACAAATGTGACGATTCTTAGCTTTACATTTAAAGGTATATATCAAATTTTGGACCCAATCGATGAAAGAAGGAAGATAAAAAAGTGTACGCTGAGGAAATCTCACTATATAACGATACAACTTTTTGAAATAATACCGGAGGAAGTTGAAGCATAGACGGATTGAAATATTTTACACCTTTGACGCTCCCACTGTGAAGCCTCATTCCTTTTTTAATGATTTTATAGTTTATCTTCTATTTTAGTCACTTTTTGATTATATATATTTATATGCATGTGTTTATTTATTAACTTTTTGTTATATACATCATATATAACATAATTAATTTAATAAAATGCTTATAAAATGAACTATAATCATTCATTAACGATTTTCTAATTTTAATATATAAGTATTTAATTATTCTGAATGATTATTATAAAAATTATAAATTAATATTATTTTCAAATAAATTAAACATTAAGAATTATTATTTTACATGACTTATAAAGCAGAATACAACGGAGCCAGTGAATGAATGATTCATATTCCAATACATTATAAAATTGACTACTTATAATTTAATTAATGATTAAATGAATATGTATGTTTGCGGCGTAGTTCGAAATCCCAGGTATGCTATAGAATTCCAAAAAACGACATCTGGCAAAGTGTGAAATTATTAATATGCCACACATTTTCTTGATATTCTGTAAAATGCTAAATGAGAAGCCGGCCAAATATGAAATATATCTTCGATCACCCTATTTTACCTTTTATCTCTACTTGCAATAAAAACGAATGTGTGTGTACATTGGTACTCTGTAGACTATACTGTTTGATCCACAGCTACTTGCCACGTATGTCCTTGGTAAATGGAATATGCACCTTGGAGGGATTTTTAAAATCTTTTAACTGGAATTTAAATGAATTAAAAATCAAGACTTCAGAGCTGAATGATTCGCTTTTCCGACTTATACTTTTTAAAAACTTGTTTGGCTTTAGCAAAATTGTGTTTCTTGCATTCATTGGAGTTTCTTCACTTCAATTTGAAATTTAAGTTCAAATTTTAAGGCACAGGGTAAAAGCGATACACAGTGCAATATACAAAACGGTGTAAGGCTTCTTTAATAGTATAAATTACATGATTATCAAAATCTGAAGCTTAAATACATTTTGCCGAGAAATCCCATTAAAACCAAGTTATATAAAATATTTAATTGAAAATTTTAGCGGCCGATAATCCCAGCGAAGCAGCAGATCACCAAAGGCGGCTGCTAAGAAATAAACTTATGTGCAATTAATTTTTTTGGTGTGTGTGGGGGGGGGAGGAGTTTTTAATAAAAAAAAAAGTCTTTTATTTCGTTTCGTTCTCCTTTATTTCTTCCAATTTTTCATTCATTTTTTCCAATTTTTAAAAATATTTGGGCATTTAATCGTATATTTTAATTTCATAGATGCTTTTTTAATTTATTCAAAAATTCAAATATATAACTATTTTACAGCTTTTTTCAAAAAAAATTCATCCCGAACGTAGTTAATAATATAAAAGCAATGCAATTGCTTCTTTTTGAAAACTATTGGAGATTCGGCAGTTTAAATGACTATTAATGATCTCAACCTTGCCAAAAGTGCAATCTCTCACCAGACATAGCAACCCGGTGACCTCCCCCCCCTCCTTATTTACGCACGTGACCCAGCGTGTTATTGGCCGCTCAAGAGAACGGCAGCTAAGAAAAAAGGGGAGGAAAAGGAAAAAAAAAGTAAGTGGTCGGAAACTGGATATCTATTTCTCGACACAAATTATTAATATTTTATGACGCTTTCTCAAATGCGTAAGATATGCCTGCTGGTTTGTTTGTTTTATGAACTCCGGTTGGTTTTCTGGGCACGATTCAAGCACGCTCTGAACCTCGAAATCTGCCGTTCTGCTGGGCTCATTTGCTGTCATAAACATGTGTCATTTGCTTTCTTTTACTGCTGTTTGACATTCACACAACTTCAAGTGTAATAAAAGAAAATTCAGAGTGCGTTCGAATCCAAATGTAGGACGTCGGAGACAACAACAAAATCGTTCAAGTCTTGTATTCCTCGCACAATTTACACTCAAAATGCTGTTTGTTTACCTCAACAAAAGGTCACCGGATCAGTAATGCTAAAGTATACAGTCTCTTCACATTTCTATTCAGCCGCTGTACTTATCTCAATTTAAATTCATTTATGAGGCAGCCGAGGCTCTAAAAATATGCTTGGGCGCAATTTTTAAGTTGAGTTCATATGAAACATTCAATCAGATGAGCCTGAAGAATAAGATCGAGTTCTACATTACATCACGTTTCTAGTTTAATGGCAAGTTTACAGTACATCATATTTAGATTCAGAAATAACTGCTAAAAATCATCAAACAAGTTAGAAGTATTTAAGGGGACGGTGGACACTATAAGGCATGTTTGAGAATTATTCACTTAGAGTTATGAAATTTTTTATGCGTATGTATAAAAATATAAATAGATCAAATTTCTTTTTAAAACTCTTTTTAAAACAGTATATTATTTTAAAGAAATTAACAAATAAATGATTTTTTAAAATTTCAAAATATTCCAGGCGACCCAATTTTTAATGTTTTCTATTATTTTTTCCTTATTATCCAGTATAAATTCATTTGCAATAAAACTGTGTTTGATTTTGCAATTCCAATGAAATGCTAATTTTTTATAAATATTTTTATGCGCACTTACTGAATTCTCATAAGAATTTTATGCTTGTCGGAACTGAAATTGAATTTTAACTATCTAACGAAATTCGAAACATAAAATGCATACTTTATTTGATTTTAAAGTTTAACAGGAATCTTTATTATGAATTCTATTTAATTTCTTCAAAAATGAAGACACCTGGAACGTTTCAATCTAATTACAATATCATTTTGAGAAAAATCATTAAAACGTTTTTTTTTTTTTCGATAGGCCTTTCAAATATTCATTTTATTGAACAATATAACTTATAACACTATTTTAATTGAATATATTTTGGTGAGGAAACGATAAAAATAAAATTTCTCGTTTTTGTCCATTTTTGCTTACTAAGCCTTTCATTTTTAAACGATATCCTTTTATTGACTAGCGCTCTCTAGGTTACGTTTGTCCGAAGAAGAACTTGTTAGAAAATATTTGTGTTTCCGAAACAATTTGTATTTCACTTAATATTTCTTTCAAATGAAACACAAATTGAATCTCTTTTTTAAAAAAATTTATAATATAAGCTTCTAAAGCTGACCTGATTCTGCAGTATTTATCTTTCAAGACAAATTTGTTAAATTTAATTTATTGCTTATCAAAAAATATGGCATATTTATTCTTAAGTTAAAGGTCAGTGTAAAGTGATGAAGTATTAGAGATTTGATTCTAGGAACTTGTACTTATTGATTGTATTACCTGCATTTACTGCTTCTATTGGCTTGAATTTACTGACTACTATTACTACGATTCTGCTACGAATTACTGATACTACTGTACAATTGGGAAATATTTTCACTTAAATTATACAGGTTATAAATAATATTTATTTCAAATCAGCTTTAAAACCTCTGATAAATGAAGATAATAAAAAAATTACTTTGCATTGCGAAATTAAGTGAAAGGAGAAATAAATTATCAAACATTAGTTTCATAAATTTATATTTCGAAATTTTTTTGTTCAAAGTGATCGTAATCCCTTTTAAACCATATTTGCTGCCTTTTTTTAAAAAATAAAAATAAATATATAAACCATTAAACTGCAAATTTATTATTAATTTTTTTTTATTTAAATTTGGGATGCAAATCTTTATATTGTATTTTTGAATCGATTTAATAAAAATGGTATTCCACTTAGGATAATTAAAAAAAAAGTTTTTTAATTGGTTGACTTTTATGGTACAAGACTCAATACGAACCAAGCTGCATCTTGCACGTATGCTAGTTTAGAAAAAGGATATCAATTCATTAAAACAATGATAATATGTAATAGGAAAAAACCTGAGTACGTAACGAGAAATTGCATAAAATGATATCTTACGCCAATTTGAAATATGTTAAGGTTCACCATTATATCTTTCAAATTAGAATAAGCTTATATTATTAAAAAGCAGTATTTAGAGCATTTGCTTTGTAATACAATTTAAGCAAGTATGGGAAAATGCAAAAATCCCAGTTCCTAATTTTAATTTATTAAAGGGAATAAGTGCATAAAATAACGTTAAATGTAAAAAAAAGAAAGAAAAAAAAAGATAAAATTAATTGAAAGATTTCATTTTTCAGAATAAAGAGAGAAATAACAAAATAGGGAGGGAAGATCTGTTATTATTAAACCTATTTCTTACAATCAAATTTTTTCTGGAAAAAAATGCTGCAATAATATTAATAAAAAATTATCTTAAAAAATTGATAGCAAGAATAAATTTAATGTAAACATTTGTTTAAAAACTAACTTTTATTAAAATGGTAAAAAAATATTTTTTAATTTAATATTTTTAATATTTTATAATTTAATTATTTTTTTACTTTTTAATTTTTAATTTATAATTCATTATTTTAAATCTCTCAAATCTATATTTTTTCCAGTTCACTGCTAGAATGAGTTTTTATTACGGAAATAAAATTCTGAACAAAATCTATTTCAAAATTCTTTATTTACAAATATAAAATAAATCCAGTTAAATAAAAGAGTATTAAAAAGCTCAGAACGAAAATTACATAATTTCATGTATTCCTGCATAGATTTATAAGTTTTGTTTCAGAAGATGAATCTTTTTTTTACATTTATCATAAAGACAATGTTATATCAATGTGTTTGTTCATCTATTTTTCATTTCCTCCCTTTTTTTATTAACCCTTATTCCCTTTGTACAGTTTAAAACAAAAATTTTTACATAAAATATTAAACAAAAATTATTTTTTAAACTTTCATTTCTTATTTGTACTTATTTAAAATGAACGGTTTAAGACTCATATATTGTTTTAAACTGCTCACTTTCACAGTATTACCAAATTTAACAAATCAAAGAAATAAAAACACACACACACACAGCTAGATTGTCCTTTATTAAAACACGAGTGAATATAAGTACTGTGAAATAAATAAATCACGCAAATAATTGAGACATTCCTAATGAAAAGTAATAACCATTCTACAGCTGTAATATGAAATTTTTTTTAAAGAAATGGATATTGCAAAAAATTGAAAACTTCTGGTAACTTAACAAAGGTAAAAAAATAATTTCTGATACAAAGTAAGATAACAGCCTTATTTTGTTGGGTACTAAAATTTGAAAATTGTGCAAAAACAGATAAAACGGTTCAGAAAAAAAGGGGGAAATCTCACTTTTGAATTCACCCCAATTATTGTTCGTCATTTTTTTTTTTTTTTTCATTTTATTAAGAATTTCTGGTTAAAAATTTCTCAAAAATGATAAGGTAGTTTTCAAGAGTAACGTTATATAAGCTCAACAATCCTCAAAAATAACGACATAGAAGTAGTACTGTACTGCAGTTGTATTTGTCAACAACGCTTATAAACAGTTATTGTTAATATCTTAAATTCCTTAAATTCCTTGGAAATTTAACATTTTCCGAACTACGTTTTTATTTATCTATTTATTTATTTATTGTTCTCAACGACTGCAGTTTCTGTCCAAAATTCAATTTTGAAATTTGCCAATCCATTTATATTTGCTCAATTTGAAAAAAAAAAAAAAAAATATGCACGAATTATTTGATTTTGAGGAAAAATAAATTTTCACTGTATAAAACTTCTTACATTAAACACAGTCATTAGGAGATGAATTAAAATTTTGTAATAAACGAGTTCACTGACAATGTAGATAGATCCTTCAAGAATGAACCCTACTCATCAGAATGAAAACATTCAGATCTGTCAGCTTTCGACCGACAGATTAAGATCTTGTGTGAAGATTTTTATCAAGATGAGATCCATTTCTTATCGAAACGTAGATGAAAAATAGATCCTTAGACTTTGGAAGGATCACTCTAAGAAGAAGTACGTGATGAGGAAGTTTATGTGAATCAGACGCACTCACAAATATTGTTCAATGTGAAGTTTTTAAAACACCCTTTAAAAAAAGAGAGAGAGAGAGAGAGAGAGAAAGCAATGGAAGTGGTCCCCCGAAAACTTTCTTGCATACTCTTTAATAAAGGCAAATCTGTGCTTTATATACATTTTCTTTTCAACCGATTGTAAACAAAATTCGGCGCAGAACTACAATTGCAATCACAAAATCCCGCATCAAATTTGATATGTTTAAGACATTGCGCTTCAAAGTTACCGCGTTTACATGCGTCTGAAAGAACAGATGTTTAACTCCTCATTAGAGGTTTGCCTCACAATTTGATGGGTGTCTTCACTACAGATGTGCTTGCCTAATTTTATCCGACTTGCCTTTTTCTTCTTGTAATTCTCGTGTTAACTTACACTCGAATAGCCGAAAGGCAGATTTCTTCTGAATGGAGTTTGCTCACATTGGATAGAAATCTACAAATATAGTGTAAAGACTGTATACCAAATGTCATCCATCTATCTCAACGGGTTTTGCGTTATACTTGTTACAAACAGGCAGAAAAATACCAAAAATGTATTTTGTGAATTCAGAGAGGTCTAAAATGTGAAGATGCGTCAAAATCTCGAGTTCGAATTTTTTGACGATGACAATACCTTCTCTTTGCTTCGCATATGAGAAAGTAAACTAATGCAACAGAATTTTTTTTCTCCCTCGACTGTTTTTTTTTTTTTTTTTTTTTAATTTCCAAAATACGACGCGATTTGTGTTCAGATTCCTCATGAAGAGTATTAAGAATGGGTTTTGAAAATATTCCTTTTTCCTGAGAATGGATTCAAAATTTCGTGGAGATCTACAATTCGGAAGTAAAATCCATTAAATCCCTTCCAGCTTGTTGCGCTTCCCAGCTGTCGATTCGCAAACAAATGATTGACAAGCTCTAAATCATTTGACGGATTTGCGCTCAAATTTGATACAGATTTACATTTCTTAAGCCTATCTCATCCTTCCAGCTCAATGAGTCATCGTGTCGTCATGCATAAGATTTATCTTGGATGAATTATTTCATTTAAAATTTAATACAGTTATTGAATTTTGCTACAAAAATGGTAGATCTTGCATTTGTACAAAAATTGTGTTTGTACAATGGTATTCGTGTGTTTGTACAAAAATTCATCCAATCATAATCTGCATCTTTGAATTATTACATCCACAAATACGCAATTTCCGACGGCCTGATGATAAGGTTTCAATTCTAGATTCGAAATCCGATTCCACCAAAGAATTGCTGCCTAAAGCCCCGTTCTGATGACCCATACGCGTATTGAGACAGGGATATTTTGCCCTCTTTCCTTTTCCTTGTGGTTTTTCCTATGTTCCTTGATGTCTATTCATTTTACTGATAATTTGAGGGAAGTTCCCGATCGACATCTACATATGGGAGTGATTTTACAATAGGTTAGATGACATATTTATGATCATATCTGTACAGGAACGGGGTGTAAGAGTGTGATGTGCGTTAAATACGGTGGGACCAAATGTCCTCCAGCTGATGTGGTGAGGGAACTTGAAAATGAGGATGGCAGTTCAAGTGTTGTTCTCGTCAGCTGATCAAAATGTTGAGCTTCAGAATAGCACGTTGATATATAACTAAATATCAACCGGCTTGGTATATAACTAAACTACACTGCAATACAGCAGCTCTTACAGTCGCATCTAAACTGAATAGATATGCGGCGCACGAGTATGATTTAATTCCATTAAGCACTCAATTAAGTCAAATTATTCAAAAGAACGCATGCTTCATTTGCAAACAAACTGCTTTGCATTTTAAAATGCGTTAAATATTTTTCCCTCTAAGTAATGCCAGAGGCAAATGTCTTTTTCATGTCGAGCCGGCAGATAAACTCAAAACGCTTCAGTTTGCGGTTTCATGTGTCAGTCGTGCATCGACTGTGCTATGAGGGCCTCGACACGGATTTATCGCTCCTTCTTATCATGAGAGGGACGCAGTTCGAGAGAAAGACGACCTTGTACTAGGAACGGGACTCCTTCCCTCGAGTGCCCTAGCGGAAAGAGGCCACGCTCTGTCTCTGCAAAGATGGGGGAGGGAGAGGATGTCTAGGAGGGTCAGAGATGTATTTCTAGAAAAGAGCATCCCGAAGCATCGCTCGAAATTTTTTCCGGACGAAAAAAAAAATACCATTCTTTCAGACGTTCTGTATCATTTCGAAACTTTTGTGTGATTTCTAAAGCGCGTCTGTAGCTTCAGGCACATATTTTATTGCTGGAGTTTCGTCTGAAGGCTAGACTCGTATAGAATTTGTCAATAAAACAGCTTTAAAAATGAAAGAAAAGGAAGTATTCTTTTTTTCCAGCATGACAGTATACTTACCTTTAAAGATTTCCCCAAAAATTCGATAATAGTTTCAAAAATTTTCTTCTCTCAAAGGGAATCTGCATTTTGATAGTGATGAACAAAATACTCATTATCAGAGGTCCCTAGTTGAAAAATATTTTTTGGTTGTCATTAAAGTGATAGTTACTAAAAAATGTAAAATAATGGATGCAATTCATGCTGAAATGTCCTACTCTAAATGTGTTGTGTCAGTTGATTATCGGATATCTGTCTTGCGGAAGGGAAAAGGCATAGTTCTTGATTATGTGCATTTGGATGGCGTGCTCGCAGTTATATTAGTCCCGTGGCCATGATGTTTGAATTTCATCCCTTTGAGCTAACGGACTCAATTCAGTTAAATCTGCTTGTGTTATATTTATTATTTTATGCTTTCAATTTTCTGATGAAACATTAATCGAATTTCTGATGTAAACATTTTCTTAATCAAATAGTTTTCAAGAATCCATCTATCTAAAGATGAAATTATATTACATTCAAGTAAATAATTTTGTGATAAATTAACATAACAATTAATTAGTTATAAAAGTTTAAAACTTATCATCGGTTCCAGATTGACATTAAAAAGTTTTTTTTTTTTTTCCTTTTTGTTTTATTCTTTAGGAGAAGTAAGTTAAAAATAGCAGCGGGTTGAAAAAGGCAACAATTATCGTTCCATTTCATAGTAAAAAGAATGTCGAAATCATTATGGAACTGTTTTTTCGAAAAAGAAGCTGAATAACTTCTTCAACAAATAAACTTTTTTCTTATTTCACAATTTTCACTTGAAATGCATTATGAAGCTAGCCTTGACATTTCTCCATTATATATAAGCTGTCAGAAGTCAAACGAAAGTACCTTATTCTAGGTGCTGTTATATACAGACACATGAGTAATTAATCGAAATAACATGATCCATCCTCAAGATGGTTTTCATTTCCAAAAGAAATGCTTTTGATTCACATTTTTATCTGCAATAAAGTGCAGATTATTTGAGAACATTCTCTAATGTACTGGCTTGCGTCTACATTTAGCCTAAGTAAGAATATGTCACTCTAATTTTAAAGTAATTGCTTTATTTATGGAGAATATTTTGGAGAATGCAAAGATTTTTTTTTTCTTTTTTTTCCTGAGACACTGGTCACTGCTCATTCCAGTGAACGATAAAGCTTATTTAAAATGGGTTTCGATGTCATCATTTTTATAAGGCAATGGGAAAGCTCTGAAAAATATTCCGATCTCATCATTTTTCGAGAATTTGAGAAATGTTTCCCCAGTATCGAACCTAGGACATTAGTAAAGTCATTGAGAGATAAATTTTTGTTATTGATTTTACAAAATAGATAATTTGATTTCGAAGAATGAGTTCGCTGCATTGTATTAGCAGTACAAGTGACAGAGTTGATAACACAAATTTTGTTGTCATATGAACAATGTTATTTTAAAACAATATTTCCAAAAGTTTAAACCCCAGGGGGGCACCTCGAAATGAGGATGAGATGCTTCCGGCATGGTGGTTGGATCTCGCCACCCTGGAGGGTACACTAATAGGTGGGGGATCTGACTCCTCCCATCGATGACAGGACGTACTTCCTTCGGGGAGGGTTGTACCGTGGCCGGTGACGGCCCTTAGGACTTCTACCCAACTGTTTAAATAATCATAAAGATTATAGTCGCAGGGGCATGGAGAGGTGTTCTGGCCCTTAGGACTCAACCACAGTTCCCGCCAATGTTGCTGTTGCGGCGGTCCGGTCATTCAGTTTTTTGATTTAAATCCGTGTGCCTTCGTGGCGGGTCGGAGAGTTAGATGGTTGACTTTCCAAAAGTTTAAGTGGAATCATACTTTAGAAAGGGAAACGCTTTTTAAACGAAATTTAATACATTTAAGTCATCGCGTTTTGGAATGATCGCTTTTACATGTTTCTAAAAGTAGAGGCTGAGGCTCAAGATTTAACAGCTGTCTACACTATAGATATTAAATCTGCGTACTGAATTTGGTGCAAAAATCCTATACCAAATTTCTATCTCAAAACTTTTTTGTGTTATCTTTTTCATAAACAGATGTACAGAGATATATAATGCTGTAAAAGTATTTCGAATGCAGGAAGATCTAAAACGTGAAGATTCATCAAAATCTTGAGTTCGAAATTTTTGACGATTACTATACTTTCTCTATATTACGTATACAAGAAAGTAAAAACAGAAAAGCATATAATAATTCAAAATTAGAAGCATTTGTTAATGCTCTAAGAAATAAGAGATTTTTTTCTGATTTGAAGCTCCAATCTGAATATCAGTTTACACGTTAAGCTCCATGTGAATCATTGGTGACTGACACTGAACTTTCCATTCGGACAACCGGAGACTCACTTTGTATCTTTTGTTCAGGTCACATATCTTCCACCATATAGATTTCTGATTGTTAGCATGTCAAAGAAATAGTTTATCATCATTTGGACGGAAAGAATGCCAAAACAGGTTTGGCGATTAACGTATGAAATTTTTTTAATTTGAAATTCATTTCCGAATTCCGAAAAAAAAATACTCCGATTAATTTATAATAATGTAATTTATTTTTATAATACGTGCTTTTATTACAAGTAAATTGTCTAAAGTCATTTGTCTTTGGATCAGCTTCAAGATTTGGCAAAAATTAGACACAGCATTATCGTCAAATGAATTTGCAGCCCATATTTACTGCCTTATCAGGGAGATCTTCTCAATAAACAATGTACAATAATTTCTCATGCTTTTGGCATCTCCCTTATTTCACAGGTTGTTGCTCTGTTGCGTCTATTATTTCTTCTTCTCCTAACCAAATCTCCATCGCAGATTTTCAATGTGAGACAAAATGCAGTTCCATATGCTCTTAGGTAGTTCTACCTATGTCGTTCCATCTCATCGATGTCGTTGCTATTTACCTCTACCTCCATAAACTTGACTAGAGACCAGCATTGATTAAGGCTCCACAGGCACTTATTCAAGTTCTTCGAAGCATTGGACAACGCTATCCGGTCAAAACTTCTTCCAAATTGATACGAGGGTTTTTCTTTAATCAAGTCCCCAATACAGGCTGATGCAAGCCAATCTAGCATGTGATGTCTTCTTTTCACTCGCTCTGAGAAATATTGCTCATTATGAAAGCTACAGTTTATATTTTGTATTGCTCGTCATGTGAAGTGCTTGTTAAGCAAAATTTGACTGCATGTCATTCAAAAATTAAGTATATGGAAAACTTTCACATGATATAAATTCAATTTAGAAATCAAATTCCTTGAACGAACTCGTACAAGATGGGCCGTTTTGTGAATGTCCCCCATTATTTCATAATTACGACTCATTAAATCCACAAAAATGCGATTGAAGTTTTACAAGCAAGCCTTTTTCAAAATCCTGACGTTTGTGATTTTAGGAGAGTTAGTTGAATAGCTAGACAGCTAATTAAAGTCCTTTCTTTGCATGAAGTGAACTGTTCTTTACCTGCTGACACGGAGGATTCCCATACCTGAAGAAAAGACAATATATGCATGCATTTGTATCACAATAATCTTTTGCGCTATTAGGTCACTTTCTCTCCTCTAGTTGGATATTAGGGGGTTTTGATATGGGGTCGCTACAATCACTGCCTTAATGAGATATTATGTTTCAGATTTTCAAAAGTTTTATTCAAATCCAATAAGTTCTTTAAAATTAACGAAATAAAATTTTTATTCCGCTTTCTGTTAAAAGTTTTTTTCTACTTGCTACAAGAAGTGTTATGACAACTATTTAAGAAAAACTACCACATATTTTTTTATTCCATTTATTTTTACTTATTTGGTATGAAATTTGTGATTTCATACCAAAAAAAGGGCAATTTTGTGTCAAATCTTTGTTTTAATCGGCTGGGAAAAACGTGTCTAAAACATAAATTAGATTTTCGGATACTCTTAACAGTATTCCAAGGATTCATTTCCAAAACACTCGCAAAGGATGACACGATAGATTCAGTAAAAAGGCTAAATTCACGCCCAAATTTAACACTTCGTAACAATTGTATGCCAATGCCATGCAAAGCGTTCTCTGGTATGACAAGTTTATTAGAAAGTATGCTAGAAAGTTTTGAGGAGACTACCTCTACTGATCTCTTATATTTACATGGTGTATAGTTATTGTAATAAGTTCTTCTGCTCCATAAACAGACTAGTGCTTTAAGAATTAAACTAGTGGATAACTGTTTTCTTTATTTTATGTTAGTCGCCTGCGATGTCCATCTCGTTCTCCATGAACAGTGATTGCATTGAATTTCCGTTAAGTCTCTCGTGCGTAGCTTAGTCTTCTAGATACTCTCGGTATCTCACTCTATTTATGTGCTTAGTCATAAAAGCCATTAAATAGAACCTTTTCTTAACTTAATTATACCAATTTCACTTACAGAAACAAGTAAAAATCGTTTATGATAGTAAAAAGGCTAAACATCACATTGAAAGAGCGATGAAATTCTTTTTTACTTAAATTATAAAACACAGAGCAAATAGCGTTTAGAGATGAACAATAATTACAGTTCTCCTCAAATCAAAATTTTTGTGCTATAGTCCTATGAAGCTATTCTGAAGCTCAAGATCAGTCCTGAAGAGTGCCAATGAGCGGACTGTTAGAAACCACGATTTAGCGCAGGCTAATTAGAAGCACACATAGGTTGTACTTCGTTTCAGTTTCTCGTGCGTCCTTGCTAAACTATAAATTCTGATGGCACTTGATCTTACTATGTTAGAAACTTTATATTTGTTCTACTCTTTCATTGTGAAGTCAATTTATCACACTGCACAGTTAAAGATCGGCGATTTCGCACATTTCATCTTAACGGAAAAAGGGAGAATGATGAAAAATTTAATTCATTCAGTAACATGACGGCTGGATGACATTCTCCGAAAAAAAAAAAAACAAGCAAACAAAACCGTAATATTAGCATTAGTACTCAATTCGGAAACTATTATTTGATACTCCTATATTAACATCCAAACGAGTTTAGTTTATCGATTTATAAAGCCATTCAGTGTGATATAATGAAAAAAGTATAGCTATAAAAGAGAACTGCATTTTGAAACTTTCAGCACCGATAAAATTGACTTGAAGACAAGTTGAAAGTTAATCATATAAATTCTATTTTAATCCAGATCATCTTTAAACTAAAATAGTCAATTGATCTTAAAATAATGGAAACTTTAAAGTTGTGCAATTATAGAAGTATCCTAATTATATTTAACAGAAAATAAAATTTTGGATTGAAATAGTGTGAAAAAGAAATAATAATTTTGGAAAAGAAAACATTTTTCTCTTAAATACATGTCCAAAACTTTTTGACCAGAAACCTTTTCGTGCTGCCATCTATTTAATCTAACATGAATGAAAAAATAACCTGAGATCAGTTCTCCAAATGGATTAAGCAATCGATTGAAAAAATGTTTAAAGGAATATAGTGATATCCAATCTAAATTTAAAAAAACATTTGCATTTTAAATAATTGCAATTGTCTTATCTGGTTCTTGACTAAAACATTGCCTTTCTTTTCTTCTTTTTTCTAATATAAAACTTCGTGTTTCTGCCACTTAGCTCTTAAAAATTTATGAAATCAATAACAAGAATCAAATGATTATTGCGGTGTTTTGAAAAGTATCATTTTCATTTGGAATTCATTAAATTTTTGTAATTTCTTGAAACTGCACTAATTATTTTAGAACAATAAAAATTGTAGGTTATATTTTTGGCATTTTATCTGTGAAGCTTCAATTTATTTAAATCCCACGAGACAAATTATTACAGAATTAATTAATTATTAATTATTATTAAATCAGAATTAAGGAAGAAATTTTTACTAATCACTTGTTGTATTTACACACACACACAGAGAGAGAGAGAGAGGGAGAGAGAGAGAAAGAGAGAGAGAAAGAGAGAGAGATGCTTGCTTATAGGCAAGGAGGAGAATCGCTAGAAGGTTATTGAGAAATAAATTTTTTTTTTCTTTTTATGAATCAAATATTTCTCATATAAAAACACGCAAATAAATTCTACAACAAACATTTCTCAATAGGGCAGGAGTATCAAATGGACAAAGTAGGTAATTTGTCTAAGGCCTCCTAGCTTTTTTTTTTTTGTTATAGTATTTAAAGTATTTTAATTTTGTACTTTCATCTGATTGGAATGATGGATAGATTTCAGATTTTGATTCAGATCCGTCAACTGGTTGAGTGTCTTCGAGTATTTCTATTTGCAAGCAATTCAAAATTGCAATGAAATTTGATATAACATTTTTGCATCTTTATTATAGATCTGATTGAAATTTAGATTAAGAGATTAGTCAAAGAGAAAAATGCATACTTTATTCTCTTCACTGTAGGGAAGTATACACGACAGAAAAACTGGCTTTTGGCATTTTCAGATCTGATTGACTTCACAGCTCAACATTCTATTTTAAAGATAAAAAAAATAAATTATTTCTTGACAAATATGTAATTTAGAATTTAGGCCCAATAATTTCACCATTCGCAAACCAAATCAATAAATTCCACTTTTGCTTTTTTTTTTTTTTTTTTTTTTTGTATTTTAATACCAAAGTACTTTGTAAATTTTACTTTAAATTTTTTATGTTCGTTTCCCCAACAATAAGGATAGAGACGATTAAATAATGAAAAACTTAATTGATAATTGAAAGAAAAAGTTTCTTTCAGAAGCTCATTTATTTAATTCCATACTCTTATTAATTCCACCAACGAACACCACAGCATACGTCATATTCCAATGTGTGCCGCAGTGTGAGTGTGCTGTCAAGTACCTTGTAGATACGATAAAATTTTTTACTTTATCTTCTCAGTAAATAACCAAAAGAAATGACCCAAATGCAGTCCAACAGCCACAAAAGTATACTTGCGGCTTACTGAACAATTATTTCAGTTTTAGTACCGATTGTTAATAGAAAAAGAGAAAGTTATACCATTATAACTTATGTGCAGAATTGTAACAAGAGAAAAAAAGAAAAAACGATGAACTAGTTAAAATGCATGTCTCTTATTAAACATAATTATTATAAAAATTTAAGATTATATTTGCATAATAGAAACTTCAAATACAGTTTATGAAGTTGACAAAACTTATGTTGCTGAATTTTGATATCATATATTTTCTCTGTTTTTTGTGCTATGGATTTAATTTATTTGACATATAAGTGGCCCGATTAATATGAGAGAAGACTATATTCTTCAAACTTCCATTCAAAACTCAGAGAAATCGTTTAATTCATACATCTTTAGACAAGAATGTATGAATTATTCGGTCCATTCATAACTTATTACAACCATGCAATGAGCAGATGGATGACACCATAAAGTGATAGACGCAAACTTGCTACATATATGATGTGATTAAATTGAATCACTAAATTTGATTCCAAATAATAATAAGGAAGAGTTCTATAATATAAATTATAAATTTTGTTCCCTTTAATAAGAATATTTTTACTTTGAGTTTCTATCTTCATCTGTAACTGACACGCCGATGATTCATTCAGATTTCGTGCACGATTCAGTCATTGCAGATTCGTTAACAAAAATACTGGCCTAAACTCTTTCCGGTTTAAATATACTACTGACCTCCTCAGTACTACCTCCTGAAAATGTGATGTCTTTCTTAAAGACTCGGCGAATAATAGGAACAAGGGAAGAACAACCAAAAATTATATCAAAGGTCATGATTGATAGTCTTGAAACACTAACATTGCAACCACAAAATTCAAATGATGGGGCAAAAACTTAAAAAAAAAAAAAAGAGAAAGAGACTCAGAAGAAACTCTGCTACATTAACAAAAAAAAAAAAAAGGTTTGGAAAAAAATTCTTTCTGAGAATGGTGATAAATCTTCTAATTAAGAAATTTTATAATTTAAAAATTGTAAAATTCAGGAAAATTTTTTCTCATTTATTCAAAAATAACAAATTAATATATTTTAAGAACCACGAATTCTTTTAAACAAATTGTTTCTGCTCATAAAAAATTGAGATTTAATCGAAATGAGTTATTTTATGATTTCACGCGAATAAAATCCATTTTCTCATTTATGTTTTTTTTTATAATAAGTATGGGTCTAAGGTACAACAGAATGTTGTCACGCAAATTTTAGTAAATGCCAAACTAAGCAGAGTTAACATCAGCGTTCATAGCAGAATTATTAAATGAACTTGTGGAGCAAATGAGAATTTAAATATTGAAAATCAATCACAGCACTCTTCCCTACTTCTGAAAAAAATATATGATATTAAATGTGATACATTTCTTCGGTGCGATGAATTATATTCAATTAAATATCCTCCACACGTGAATTTTTAAATTAAAAGAAGTTTCAGACCAGAAGTTTCGGACTTCTGAGACCAAATCCGATGAAGTTACAAAGCTTTGAATAATATCATTACTTTAGCACAATCGAAATTTTCATTGTTTCAACGCTGATTGGCGTTTTTATGAGAGAGTCAATAGAGAAGTTTTAAATCGCGCATTTTTATAACATAGAGATTTTCAAATTTTCGTGACTCACACAATTTAAGTCGCAATAGAGTGCACTCCTTTTGTCTAAAATGTTAGGGTTTCGAGAAAATTTTATTAAATATGACTCAAAGGGTCGAAGTTCTGTAAAAAAAAAATTTAAATTCTTATTTCACCAAACATTTATTGACAAATTACGTGAAATACAATTCTTTACTTCATTCAGACTATTTTTCCTATTAGATATAAGCCTATTAGAATATTATGCCTAATTCTTACCAGATTCCTAAGCCAAATCAGAACGGTTGAGGAATGAACTATTGAGCCCCGATTAAAGCGTACACATTAAACCACGTTTGCCTTAAGTAACGTAGAATTATATAGATATTTTAAAAAGTCACAGAAAGTTTTTCTTACACTTAGTTTTCTAGAAAATATCATGTTTCATACTTATTTTATTTCATGTAGAAATGTGCTGAAAATTAAACTTTTTAAAGTTTAGTTCGTAATGAGAATTAAATTGATATTTCAATTTGAGTTTTTATCAATGCCATTGTTGATAAAATAAATTTCATATATATATATTATTAAAATTAATTACGCGAACTAACATGTTCGTGCAAATGAACTTTTACTTCTTTTCCTTATAAATTATAAAAAATATGCTTAAAATACTTTTTTAAATTAATTAATAATAATAATAAACACCGATGTTGGAGAAAATTTATATCATAAAAATGATAATTTTTTAAATTTTAAAATGACGTAAATGCTAATTTTAAGCTGTAATATCTTCGAAAACCATTGCGGAAAAATTCCAAAATTTGGGTTAATTTTAATTAAATTTTCAAAAAAAAAATAAATCTTTTCGAGGTGCATATTTCTATCTTTCAAAATTTATATGCACTGAGTTTGGTACTGTCAGTCAAACGGTTTGGCCCTTAGAGCCGTGACTCACGGGACACCCCATGGATCACAGTAGAGAGTCATCACACGTACATATACATTCATTTATATTATAAATAGAGCTGCAAAAGCCAAGCATTTTAAATTATATAAATAAGAATCATGGCTTACACAAATGTAAATCAAGTATTATGTTGGAAACTAATACCAGTAACATTATTAATTTATTACTTATACCATTACGTTTTTAAAATTTTAAAAATGTATTCTGTTTTATAATTTAAAAATATAACCTATCCAGTAATCAAAGAGAATTTAGATTATATTAAAAAGTATTGTCATCTTTTTTTATAATTTTGTTTGAAATTAATTTTAAATTTAAATTTTGAATCGTTTTTATAAACGAATATTAAAACCAACTATTTTGAATACAGCCTGAAATGAAACGAGTTATTATTTCAGTTTGTTAGAATTTGCTCCTGAAAATTCTTTATATAGATAATAAACTCAATAAAAATATTTTGTTCAATAATATCGATAGGAGAAAGGGACTTTAATATTCTTAATAGGATCCTGATCATAATACCTTCGGGAACTTGAGAAATTTCAGCAATATTGCCTTATGAAAAAGATTATGTGAATGGTAGATTGAATTAATTCTGTTCCTGGAAGATCATTTTTGTGCATTTTTATTTGATTGACTTGTTCTAAATGTGTTCAGTTGGAATCATGCAACCGATTTTTCTTTTTCTTTCTGAATATTCTGCTTTTTTTTTTTTATAATTCTGTATATATAGGCTATTTAAATTTTTTCAAAACTAAATTATGAATGAAGGAAATTTTTTGTTAAATTTTAATTTTTTATTCGGAACACCAACTGATAGTGAATTTGAGTAAAACTAATTTCAGACTTTTTATCTAAGAATTATTTATAGTAATTAATTATAAATTAAAAATCAAAAATAGTCATAATAAATAATCAAATAAAATAAAATCTTAAAATCAAAATAATAATCAAATAAATCAAAATCAAAAAATGTTCTTTTTAATATACCAATAAAAATATGCTTTTATAAATAGTTTTTACTTTTCTTATATATACGTTTTATAGAGAAAGTAATGAAAGAAGTAAATAAATTCGAACTCGATATTTTGACGAATCTCTCCGCTTTCAACCTCCCCGGTCTCGAGAAACACAAGATATCTGTCTGGCTCTCGGGGACAAAGATATCTAAAAAATGTTTTGTTCTATACGATTGAAATTTGATATATTACACCAAATTTGTTGATTTCAACCAGATTATGAGCAAAATCTATTCTGTGGAAGTCTGTCTGTCGGGCTATTTGAATATAAGCTAACACGATACAGTGAGCTAGATTTATAAAATTTGGTACACGTATTTAACATCTATAGCGTGGACCACATCAAATTTCGAGTCAAATCCAAATACGGGTTGACTGTCTGCCGGTCTGAGCTTTCAGAAGCATGTAAACGCGACAGCTCAAAAATACAATAATTTAAATATATCAAAGTTGCAGTGTCATTTTGTGATTGTAATTCTGCATCAAATTTTGGTTTCAGTCGGTTGGTGAATGTGCATCTAAAACACAAATTCACCTTCATTAGTGAATATGCGATGATGTTTTGGAAAGTTCAGTCCCTTTTTTTATACAATATATTGCGCTTAATGTAAGGTACTTTTGGATATTTTAAAATATCAAAAAAGCATTGTTGGTAGCAAATAATGCAGCAGATTATTCGACCCAACCCTTAATCTAAAGTATCCTATCTCATTTAAACTAATTCGGAGAGAGATTGAGAACAAAACTAAGTATAGCTATTGTTCTGAAAGAGTTCGAGAACTGGGTTATACCCCCTTTAACCCACGTGATGACGTGAGTAAAGTTCACCTCTGACGCTCTGCTTTAATGACTTGGAAATACTGCGGGCAATCCACTGTTGCCTTCTTACGGAACATACCTGCCAACACAAATTTCCCTTTACTAATGTTGCCTTTTTTTCCGTATCGTAATATCAGCCTTCTTTTTTATTGCTCTATAAGCAGAAATCGTAACTGGCCTGATTTTTCAAAACAAAACTAATTCAGGTGTCTAAAAAAATCAATTTTTGACAGAGCTCGAAATATTTCTGTTGAATTACATCGATTCTAAAAAAATATTGCTGCCTTACTGACTTTATTGAGATGATGTTCATTGTATTGAGAAACATTTGGTAACATAATTGATTTGAAAACCTCCATTTACAAACTTATGAGTTGGTTTTCATTCATTTCCTATTATTTTTTAAAATTCTCTTAACATTAAAAAAGAATTCTAAAAGATTTCGCGCCATATGGCCAAGAATGGCTCTGGCGCTAATAATTCCAACAACAACATCTAAAAGATTTTCTGTATGAATGTTTTTCTCCGGAGAAAAAAGTGCTACTATGTCTAAATTCCTCGTTTTTTCCCGTGTTACCATCAGCTCAGAAATGAGCAATGTTGCAAAAAATATTTACCAAGAGACTGAAATTTAGGAAGAAGAAAAAAAGATGAAGAATAAACTGCTTTATTCGTTAGCAGCGCAACATTTTTAATTTCAAAGTCACATATAAAGTTTGTTGCATTTCGGTCAAAGCCACATATGAAGTTTGTTGCATTAAATAACCATTACGTAATATGAGTTCTTTGTAGTTTTTTTAATAGAAACTACAAAGAATTCACATTACGTACCGGTTATTTAGTGGTTCATTCGTATTACATACTTGTTAATAATTCAGCAGATAATTGTATCGGAGATTTCCTCCCGAAGATAAGTTAGCTCAAAGTTGTCCATCCAAACATAAATATCATATAATATGTGCAATAAATGATCTGTAATATTCATTGCTTTTTACACGTAATAATTAATTCCTCATAAAAATTTTCATTTAAAAAACATTTTAGGAAATGGCTCATGTATCGATTTTATTTTCTCGAAAAGAAAGAGAAAGTATTGTGATCATCAAAAAATTTGAACTCAAAATTTTGACAAATCTCCAGATTTCAAACCTTTCCAACACATTTTTCATATGACATCTACCTGTTTGTGACAAAAATAACTCAAAAATGTTTTGAGCTAGACGGATGAAATGAGGTATACGGCTTCTACCTAAAGTTGTTGGTTTCTTTTCATTTTCGAGCGAAATTCTTTCAGAGGAAGTCTGTCTATCCGGCTGATGGGATATAAGTTAACAAAATAACTACAAAATGAAGAGAGTTCATTAGATAAAATTTGGCGCACACATTTAAAATTTTAAAAATAGATATCACATTTGATATCAAATCCATCAAGGGGTTGACTTCCTATCGGTCTGTACATTCATAAGTATATAAACGCGATGATTCAAGAATTTGGGATTTAACTATATGAAATTTGATATGTCATTTTGTGCCTACAATAGCAGTTTTGAGTCAAATGTTGGTTTCAATCAGTCGGAAACCATGCATCTAAAATACAAATTCAATTTTGGTAAATGCCAGGGATTCATCGTCAAAATGCTCGCCTAAGATCACACACATAGATTCAGTAAAAATTCAAGATTCATGTTTTGTAACAACTTTTCGCCAAAATCCAGCAAGGCATTCACGACCTTACCTAAGATTCGTAATTGTTTGCGGGGGAATTGCATTATTGGAGTGGAGGCGAAGAAATGTTGGGGGGACAACTCATGCTGATTTCGAAGAGAGACCTTTAACAAAATGAAACGCTGATTCAATAATAAACCAGAAGTACTTCTGTCGAGTCAACAAGAATTGAAACCGAGAATTATAAACAGCCAAATGAAAGAAAAGGGGGGGAAATCAGCAAAAGAAAACAAATTTTTTGGGGGAAAAAAGAGAAAAGATCAGTTGGCTGAGCTCCAAAGCGGGTCTATCCTTTCTGGCTCTAAATTCAAAGGGAGAAAGTGTTGCTGTTAGTCTTCAAATGAACAATGAAGTTATCATCGATTTGTATCTTTTCACGGTCTTTCAAACTCAGATGGAATCATTTTCTTTCTTGTCTTTCTTCCCTTTTCCTTGATCATTAAAGTGAAAAAGTAAACAAAGAGCATGAAACTTTCAAAGGGGGAGAGTTTATAAATTCGATTAAAAAAAGGAAATGTAACTTTAAAGAAATAATTTCAGAATGTGCTGCAACATAATGATTAAACCGCCACTAAAATTATTTTAGTTTTGTATTGATAACAGTCCGTTTTGAAGCAATACAAAGACATTTACTATTTTGAATCCCTGTCGAATGACGAAGACGTGCTTGAGGACGAAAGCCTCTCTCCCGGATGCTACGTCACAGAAGACGTTTGGTTATTGACATCAAGTTTAAAGATCAGCATTAAAAATTTGCAAAACTGCAGAATCAGATTTTTTCTTTATATATTGTGAAAATAATGACATCTCAAATTACGTATCCTGGTTGAACTTTGGTAAGGTTTCGTAAGGTTCGCTTTACGTGACTGTACCAAATGATTTGCTAAAATCTGCTTATAAAAATTGATTTATGAAAAAGAAACTACTATGTGTTTCTGAATATTGTATTGCGTTGAAAACTCATATAATGAATCTTCTTTCACTTTTGAATATCTTGCTTATCATCATATAACTGCAGATTTCCTATTAGGCAACTAGGTTGAAAAAAAGAGGATGTACAGTCAAATGGATTAAAATTTTTTATTAATTTAGCTACAAAATAAATACATATGTAGAAAGTAGAAATTTAATGAATCATAAAATATTAGTAAGATATTAATAGTTTGCCAAGTATATTTTGTTAAGTTTCTAGCTGTTTCATAATATTCATTTAATTATTGCAGTGTTTGCAAATACCGAATTCCTGCTTAACTAAAAGCACGTTTTATAACGTTATGTGTACAAACACTTTTTTAACGTTATGAATACAAACGTTTTTTAATGTCACGTTTGTGAACGTACATAATAATAACGTAGATGACGTGAAGTTACGGTGAAAAAAAGCGTATGCATTTTCTGCAAGTTAAAAAAAATTTAAAAAATTAATTTATTAAAATGTTAATTAAGTTAAAACTGAGTCAACTGAACTGGACGGTTTATTGAAAGAGGAACCTCATAGCGGGCATCCATTGGGGCAGCTCCATTCCACCTAATCCTCACATTGGGAGAATTGTTATGTTGTGTTTTAAGTCGCAAATGTAAGTATCGAGGTTGTCATCTATCTTTACACAGTCCACAATGAAATGAGTTAGACAATCCATAGTCTCTGGCAGTAAAGTATGATAATAGACAGACAATCGGTACACAAAAATAGGATCCGTTATATTTTCGCTAATAATAAGTAACCAAAATGATTGATTTTAAGTAATTAAATAATTAAAGACATAATTCACTCTTAATCAAATTTTTAAAAAATAAGGTTTCTGAGATTTATTTGTAATTTATTTTTAGAAAAGAAATTAGAATCAAAATAAAATCCCTATACCGCATTCAGATTCAAGATTCCGGATACTGAACGGATCTATCTACCTGTATTTCTTTCGCATTTTGAAACAAATTCATCAAAGAGTGGGTCTATGTCGGTCTGTATTTCAAAGCATTCAAACGCGATCATTCAGGGAATCTGATGAACTGAAAATAAAAAAATTTAATACTTGGATAAATGAAAATAGACATGAGGCCTTGTGACTAAAATTGTAATCCTGCATTAAATTGAAACAAAAAAAAAAGCATCCAAATATGCACCCAGTATGTATTCTCATCCATCATTCATTGTCTTCTTCATTATACTATGACCCCCCGGGGGGCACCTCGAAATGAAGATGAGATGCTTCCGTCATGGTGGTTGGATCTCGTCAGCCTGGAGGGTACACTAATAGGTGGGGGATCTGACTCCTCCCATCGATGACGGGACGTACTTCCTTTGGGGAGGGTTGTACCGTGGCCGGTGACGGCCCTTAGGACTCAACCGAAGTTCCCGCCAATGTTGCTGTTGCGGCGGTCCGGTCATTCAGTTTTATGGTTTAAATCCGTGTACCTTCGGGCGGGTCGGAGAGTTAGACGGTTGACTTATACTATGAACCCCAATACGCTCATGTGCTGAAATCTGAAAATAAAAATCTGAGCACTCGTGGAACTCTTGTTCTTTCCAAGATCCACAATTTTTCGGTAAGAGCGGAGATGATATCTTTAATAAAGAATCTATTCCTGTTCCCTTGCATCATCTGCCGGGGGAGACCATTCCCGTTGATTTATCCTGATTTCCGTAACAGGTTGAGACACATTTTTTTTAATTCTCCCATGATGGTAAACACACATATAATTGTATTTTTTGGTAGAATGAAGATCATTATGATCCGTGCAGTGGAAGCAAGAGGACGTATGTTTTCGGGAACATTTCCTTAATAATCACATTTCACACAAAACACGAAGGCAAGACAAGACATTAACGCGCGTACACGTTAACAGAACAACATCTCATCTCATTATAATTACAATCGCAATGCACTGTGGGGTGTGTACCTAATCAGGCATTGCAACTCATTATCAAAAGAGAAGATAGAGAAATGCAACTGTACATTTTAATATTTTCCAAAGCAGTGGCAAAAGCACAAGCAAAGGAATACAGTAATAAAAATGATGATCACATCTGCATTCAGTAAATATTTTAAAGCAATACTAAAGTAATCTTCATAAATAGAGCACTGTTACATTTTAGTTTCGTAATATAGTAATAATGCAGTCGAATACAGCAGTTTTCCGCTTTGTGCAGCTTACTTCAAAATTCGACAAAGATTTAACATTTTAGAGTAAAGAATAAGCACCAAATCTCATCCAAGTAGCCTATTACGCTCTTGTCTTATCATAATCACAAACAGATAGACATAATTCCAAAAAAAATTTAATAAAGACAATTTTAAAAAACACACTTTTATCAATATAATAAAAAGTAGAATTTTTATTTGATTTATTTCTGTATTTTTTAATTTTTATTTTAGCATTCATGAGTATAAATGTTATGAAATCTTCAAATAATTTTTTTTCTTAAATTCACGATTTGAGGAAAAAAAATTAATTAAATAAAGATAAAATGAATCATTTGAATGAATAAAAATTGAATGAAAGGCATTAGCCATCCGATACTTATGCCCTGAAAATATTTAAATCGCGTATTATCATCGATGTTTCATAAGTGCACAGAATTTCAAATTCCAACACGTCAGGAATGAGTTAGAAATCGATTACAAAATTTCATCTTTACAAACATGATACATATCAAATGAGATGAAAGCGTATCAAAATTATTTCTCCCCTTTCCTGACTGCCAGGGGTATTTGAAGTTAAAATGTATTCAAACCTCTAATTTCACTGTTTGGTAGCTATAAAACTTTTCTAATTATACCATTTTAATAAAAAAAGTAAATAAAAAATATCAATAATTTGGGTAAAAATATTTAGAGCAAAAATGATACAATGATTTTCTTTCCCAAGGTTATCTGATTGACTTTTATATTTTTGGCATTAAGGGCTTTCACCTTCTTTGATGAAATCTGTATAAAAAGGAAGTATCCGTCCTGTTCCGTTTTAGAGATCAAAGGAAGCTAATGTTTCGAAAAATACCGGAGATTTATATCACAAAATCCAAATTTGCATGTGATGCATGCATTGTTTCGAAAGATGATCATGTGTATATTTGCTGATTTTAAAGAAGTATTGCGTATTAAGTAATATTTCAAATGTCCCAAAAATTTTGAAAAGACTGAATGATACAAGAACTTGTTCAATAATATCTCTCATTAAACGATGATCATTAATCACCGGTTATCGATATCTTGATCGAATATTGTCAAGATATCGATGATCTACTAGATCATCTACGACGGATTCTCTACCATTTTAAAACTTTTTATACGCATGCAATATTGATGTTTATCATAAAAAATCGTCTTTAAAAGCTTTTTTCAATATTTCAAATATTTGTAGCAGAAATTGCAATCTGAAAACTAAATGTAATACTTTTTTTTTTTTTTGCTTAATGACATTCACCAATGAAAACTCTTATCTCATAAAAATATAATTTTTCAGACGATAAAATGAAATAAATTCCTGGCTGTTTCCAGATGTTTATAGAAGTCATAAAACTGTTTGATGAAAACTTGTAGGTGATATCTACTATTGATGAATTTTAAATGAAGCATTCCTGATACTGGACACAGAACAAATCAAAATCTCGAGGCTGAATTCTTTGTCGATTACAATACATTACACTTTGATGAATCCCAACATTTATAATTTCAGTGAGTTGAAGATGGAAATCCTTTAGATCCTTTATTTTCTATCCATGTAATGTTAGTTCTGTGAAATTAATTTAATGAATTCAAAAACAAAACAAAACATTAATTAATTCAAATTAAAAATAAACATTATTTCGGAACTGATTTTGTTTGTTAAATACACCCATACGTTAAATACTCAGGAATTCTAAATGGATAAAAAATTTTAATGCTCCTTCATTCATCCCAGAACTTTACTGCTGTATGATTCATTCAATGAAAAGAGCAATTAAAACAATATGTATTTAAAGAAAATGGTATGTGCGTGTGAGAGAAATTCCAGCCTTCAATATCTAAAACTTAATAATGTTTTAGACTTAACTAAAGTTGTAGCAGTTGCATTACTTTATATTCTCTTTTGGATAATAGATTTCGATGCCTGATTAGGTACGCATCCCATACTGCACTGTGATTGTTATTAAAAATGAAATGAGATGCTGTTCTGAGAGGTGTGCGCTCGTTAATGCCTTGTCTTGTCTTCGTGTTTTGTGTGAAATGTGATCATTAAAGAAATGTTCCCGAAAACATACGTCCTCTTGCTTCCACTGCACGGATTTGAGAATCTTAATTCGCAGAAAGAAACAGCAGCAGGAAAACAAGAACAAAGGAGTATAAATGCCGAGCCTTTCAAAGATACTTAATCAACATGATATTGATTTATCTTAGATTGATTTCTTATTTTATTAAGTTTTGAAAATGCATTTATTTTTATGTATTACTAGCTGCCTTTGGCAACTAGCTAATTCGCCGGTATTAATATACGCTAAAATTTTCAATTAAATATTTTATGTAACTTGGTCTCTTAATAGTTTCTTCAGTACAATATTTTTAAGCTTCAAATTTTGATAGCCATATAATTCATACTACAATAGGAGCCTTAAGCCATTCTGTTCGTTGTACTAATTATCTTTCTAATTTTCTATCAGTCACCGTAACACTTGAACTTTAAATTAAAATGGAAGTGACTAAATTTCAATTAATACACAAACATTTCTTGCTGAAAACTAGCTTTTTTTTATAAAATATGAATAAAGTAAATAAAATCATTCTGCTTTTAAATTTTATGTGCAATATAGAATATTTTTCGTAATTTATACAATATCTTAAAAAATTATTCAATAAAAATTTCTCTGATTCATCATAAAGATTAAGTTTTTATTTTTACTTTCAAAAGGATTTAAATGACGTGAATAATTATACGTATATTTTTTTTCGGTTAATAAATATACTTCAAAAAATCAAGAAGTCTAAATTTTATACATTCCTTTGATCCTAAGAAATTATATTCTACGAAATATTCTTGACACTCAAACTTTTAAATAAATTAATTTAAAAAAAACGTTTCCATCTTCTGCGATCAAATCTGACCGAAATGTGAAGTTTTGGATATTATAATTTTCAAACAATCAACATAAAATTGTCTTTTTAATTATACTAATTTAATAGGCATGCGGAACTTTTCTGAATTTTGGTAATTTCTTAATTTTTTTCTTTTTTTTTTAATGATTTCCAACAATTGTTGCCCCAAAGTTCAAACCATTTCCATTTTTCATTGAGTATATGAACTTCTAAAATGGAGATCAGTCCCATGACTGCTGTTAAAAATGTAAATGCGTGGTTCATTTATCTTCTGACTTCCACGGTATTATAACTGCCTTTTTTTAATCGTTTTGTAAACTACGCAGGTCAGTAGAGTTAGTTTTCAACAACGGAAGAAAATGAATGCGATCAAATATTCGATGAAACACTGAAAACGGTTTGAATTTTAGGACAAAAAAGTAATTTTTTTTGAAAATTAGATTTAAGAATTGCAAAAAATTAAGAAAAAAAATTGCACTTTTATTAAATTTTCCTTAAAAAGACAATTATTAAAATTTTTAAAAGTGTAAAAATTATTTTTGAGCAATAATGCTTTCAAAAATTATCATGAAAAAATATCAAAATGCAGCTTAATTATTAAAATTTAATAAAATTATGTAGGCATTCCTACCCTCAAAAGTATATAAATGCCAACTTTTGTAGCTGTAAGTCAAATGGTCTGAACTGTGGAGTGCCATCACAAACACATTTATTTTTATGAGTAGTAGAGATAGAGACGGTTGACCGGCATCTGCGTTTATAAACAATATTATTTAGCAGGCATCAATATTTATAAATAATGTAATGAAATATATAGGTACCCGACCAATTATATTCCATTACATGTCAATACCTAAACGGCATTTTATAAATTAAAGAATTCAGGTTTTTTAAGGTTTATTTGTCAGCTAAGATAAAGTTTTTAATTGACCTGCCTGTACCCACCCTCTATCTTAGAGACCCTAGGCAGCTGCCTAGTTGGAAATCCGCTGTGGAGAAGAGGATTCGCAGACCCTCTGAGAGGAATACAACCCCGTTGATCGGGTGCCCGCGCAGGCTTATAAAGTAAGCAAATCCTAATATATATGTTGGACATGGGATAAATAAGGAAGAGGGGGTGGCAGGGATATAGAAGTTGGACTACGTAGACATGCCCCGCCCGAGGATAACGTAACCTTCTTTGTCCTTTTCCCTTAATATCCTTCTTAATCCTTTTCTTTCTCCATAGGGTTCATAGGGCAAATGGTCAATGGATGGAAGATAAAATACAGTGACAAAAAGATAGTTGGTGGAAAGCAGAGTGAAAAAACACGCTATATGACGTACTTTGGCATATCTTGATCAAAATTCTTAATTCATTTCTTAAGATTCGAGTTTCTAATCATAAGTCTTCCCAATTTGATTAAAAATCAATTTTTTAAACGTATTCAATCGTACAGATGGCATAAAACTTGTATTAATTAAAAGTGTTGAAATTTTGCTTGATTTTCAATCTATTTATTCTATCTATTTAACGATGCGTTCTGTAAAACATTTAAAAATAATTTTGCATGACATATCGCATAATTTACAGACAATATGCCAGCATATATACATTTGTATGCTAAAATATTTAAAGAAAATTTATGTAATTAACTTTTTCAACAACTTTTATCCGTAATTTTGTAAAAAAATATACCATTTTTCCACCTCAGTGGATATTATCATCGAGGACAAAAAAGAGGCTGAAAAATTAAAAACCAAGTTGGCCTTGATATTAATGCATAAATCACAATGAATGAAGAATCGAGGGCACGAAAGCCGTCGGAGGCCTGGTGGTCACTCATGAAAATCGTGATCTCCCCGGCCTGGAAGATTTGGGAGATCAAGTTCAAGAACAATGGAACAATACGGAAGAGAGAAGACGGATCTGCAAAGTTTCCGAACCGTGATTCTCCCGCTTTCAACTTTTTGTAGGACAGACACCAAACCGCATTTGCTACATATCGCACCTTAGCTAAATGTGTTTCATTCAACATCTAACACAAGAAGAAATGGCACAAAACTTGATTTCCGGACTAAATGAGCGTTTTTAGATTGCTAGTCAAAAATGAGTATTGCTACATGTCATAAAGAGTGTTTATTTACATTTGACGTAAATAAAATTATTATTTTTTAATTATTATTTATGTTTTTTCTTATTTTATGCTTGATATATACAGCTTTCCATGAGCTATGCAAAGCCATTTGTAGGATTAGTGTATACAGTCTATAAAAGTAGTTTTGGTATAAAAGATTCATATCTCACAATATCTGTTATTTGAATGAATATCTGATTATTAAGACCAGATAATTGAATAAGCAAATGAGGGCCTCGAGTCATCGAGATATTTTTGGGGGCATTTTCAAGCTAATCTAATTTTTTTCTCTTCATTTCATTTATAAGGGTTATGTATTCGAGCATATTTAAATTAATATTAAATTTCTTTTAAATATCATGTTTAGGATCCCCCCCTTTTCTTTTTTTCTCAGCTTGCAAAAGGATTCGCAAATCAAAGTTTCAGTCAGATTTTATATTGAGAAATTAAAATATGTTATTTGTTTTTGCCTCTTTTGCTTAGTATTTTTTCCATTTAAATTCTTTCATACATGAATACTGAAATTAAATGTCATGAAAATAACTCGTTATGAAAAATTTTGTTATCTCAGTTTCTTTTATTATTGTTGCTCAAAAATTGCTTTTATAGATATTAAATTGAAAATAATAAAAAAATATCTAGCGTTGAAAAGTGAGAGGGGCAAAGAAGACACCGAAACTTCCATTGAATAGGAGCCCCTTAGAGCTCAATTCAATTCCAGTTCATTTCGTTCTCTTTTACAGTATCAATTTTTATGAAATTTCGAAAATATTTCTTGTCAGAGGCATAAAGAGTGATTGGCATAATAGAAGCCTAAATTTTATGCTATCAACATTAATAGGAATATATTTCTACCAAAAATATACTACATCCTAATCTACAAATTAATATACTTATATTTGTGATTCATTTGAGATCATTATTACGTTTTATTAATTCAAATGATCCAAACTTGATTTAATAAAAAAATTACCAAAGAAGTTATCATCCTTTGAGTATTTTAAGTGACTTTGCGACCAGACGATAACGCAGGTGATAGACGTCCTAGACGCCAAGCCATCAGGACGAATCATGAGTGCGTTTTGGTTGAAATAGAAATATCACAAAAGGGGGGGGGGATAGTAATGTCATGTCTCAGGTGCCATATATTTTTTAAACCAATGATAACGAATGGTGTGAAAAATATAAGTGCCATAAAATTATATTATGCTCCGGGTGCTTCTTATTCTTGCTACGCCACTGAACATTTGTCCGTTGTTGATCGATTTTCGGAAAGTATTGCAGTGCTACTGCGCATGCCATTCTGAACTTTACATGTACTTGTTGATTTCTAATGATTCTATAACTTTAACTATTTTTCATAGATTTACTGCGCTGAGGATATCAGCTTGGAAATCTACGAATTCAATATATTATATAGATATTTTTGAAACATCGATTGAATGGATACAAAATCTTGAAAAGTTTGTATCCAAATGCATATTGCTGGCTGAAAATATCTTGTATAATAGCAGCAGGTATAGAAAGATACATTTTAAATTTAATTATAATACTGAAGGAAATCTTGGTATTATTATAAACAGTCCAGTTATGAAATTCACGAATCGAACTCGCAATGTGGATTCGAAGGCAAAAAGACCAGTGATGTGGGTGTGGATGGGTTGTAATGAATACAACAATCGGCCGCAACAAATCTTGTTGATACTGCTTCAGTCAGTAGTGGTGAGATGGTCCGCTGTGCACAAGAAGTCCAGCATAAACAACGATGTTTTGAGGCAAAGACTGCTAGGGAAAGGAAAGTGTGACAATTTCTGCTGATCAAAACGACACAGAGTACCTAGACATTTCACTTGTGGTAGAAGCCCTATTCATCTGATATGTGAGATACCATATATCATGGACGGGGTAAATTACCGTTCTGTAGGATTTTCGAAGGAAACCTGATGCATATGTGGGGAAAGGCAATGACCAGTATTAGTATGTGAAATATATTTATTGAGATTAAAGGAAAAAGGAAAAAGCGTTACAAACATAGAACTTAAAAAGATACTTGAGCGTGAGCTGTACGTCTTACAGACTCACTACCCAACTCTCGTCTGCCGATAATGGCGGGAAAACATCATGTGATTAATGACGCAACATGGCCAACATGGCGCCATACAGGAGATGATATTTGTTAACAGTTTCCAAACATAAGTATTTTTCTACTTGGAATGAAGCTTCACTCTTTTATTCAATACCCAGGGAAAATCAGACTATCTTTTGGTTTCAGTATATTAAATGAATTCTGTGAAGTAAATATTCTAGCATAAGAGCCCAGAAGGTCCACAAAAATGACAAAAGTAAAAACTATATAACTAGTTGGTGAAAAATCGAACTTGAGGATTAAGAAAAAAAAAAAAAAAAAAATTGAAAGGGAAGAAACTTTAGAATCCACACCGACTGTCGCTAAAGGATATTTCGGTACCAGTATTTGAATAATGCTAGTCATGTACACAATCAATAATAGAATATGATCTTTTTCCAACAAGTCATGCCCGTTGAGCATGTTATATTTTAATCCATTATTAGATAGAAAGTTACGGAATTAAAATTTACGACTTCTGTTGTCAGCAGGATATGATGTAGCTTTAAGCTTAACCTTAATTATCATTATAATAATAAAAGCAGGATTTAAATTCATAAATTTTAAGTACTTTTTTGAGTAGCATTTTAATTATTATACTTTTATTTCTCGTTTCATTACGGAACTCTTATCATTATGACCCTTCTTTCTCATTTCCTGATATATGAAGAATATATAGACAAAATATGCATAAAAATTTTCATCTTAAATATTTTAGTACCTATCCAAGCTTTATATCTTTCCACTTTCGAATTCATTTTTTTTTTTTCAAATTATTTCCGAGTATATTTGAACGAGATAACTTGTAAAGGTACCTAGTTAAATGAATGAAATTCGGTCCTTGGTACTTTAAAAAATTATACATTTTTTATCAAATTATGAATCAAATATTTCAACCAAATACTTCAAAGACAACTTATTTTTCCAGATAATACAAAAAATTTACAAAAAAAGGAATCATATATAGCAAAATTTTTTTAAATACTTTTTCCATTCAATGTTTTCTTTTGATGTTACCATTACATTTCCTTAGATATCGATTTTACCTTTTAATAAACTTTGTATTGGTGCAGCATGTCCTTGGTGGTGAATCCTCCCCCCCCCCAAAAAAAAACGTACCATATATACTTTAATTCACAGTTTTTAACTGCAATAAAATTAATAAATTAGCGTGCAGGATGTGTGATTTCGAAATGAGCTGAATAATTTTAACTAAAGAATCTTGATATTAAATTTAAAACTACACAGAAATCTAATATTATTATTTATTGCATTTTTTCCCCTTAAAGGAGGTATGCTACCCTTCTATTACGACATCGTGGCCCGTTTTCTGCCGGGGCGTTCCTGGTGACCGGAAGACAAAGAAAACTTCTCGATCTTTCTGGAGTTGGAACAACCGGTCACAGATTGACGTCACTGGAGATTCCCCTCTTTCTATATAAATACGAGTGAAGCATTTCTGCTTCATCGCAGAAACCTGTCCCGAATCGAACATGAACTTCCGAAAGACGCAGGTGAGTGGTTTGTTTCCGTGATAATTCCTTTTTCTGCTGCGCAGTATCGTATTTTAATGCTTTGTTTCCGTTCTCTGCCGAACTTGCTGCCGGTACAGGACGAACAAGTCTGAGTTTGGGATTGTTTACAGTAATGTTGGTGTATTGGAGTGTACAATAAGGCATGAATTTTGCTAATTGGAAGTCGATTATATAATGCCACAAAATTCGATAGATTATGTGAAGATATATTATGTATTATAAACAATATGTAAATTTATTTTATATTAAGTTTTATATCCAAATTTAACTCATTATCTATCTATATAACAAGTGGTAGGATGGAAAGCATATTTTACTGCTTTGTATATTTTATTTATTTTTTACTCTGTAATTCTTATTTGCAAAAAACTAAACTTTAAGTGGTTACTAAGCTACATTCTTCAGATATTTGGATTTTGTACAGGTTATATCTCTGTATATAACTTGTGGTAGAATGGAAAGTTCATTTTGCTCTTTTGTACGTTTTATTTATTTATTTATTTTTGCTCTGCCATTCTTATTTGCAAAAACTAAATATTAGATGGTTAATAAGCTGCATTCTTCAGCTGAATTTTAAAATTAATTTTAACAATGTAGATAAAATAATTTTAAAAAATCAGAAGCACTCCCAAACACTGTAATCATTTCGTCAATTTTAATTTGATATGAAAGTTTATGATCCTTAAGTAAACCTACCTCTTCTCCCCCCCCTTTTGAAAGAAAAGTCAGAATTTCAATGTGGAGGTTTAGAAAATAAGATGCTGGTTTAGATACAATCTTTCTCGACTGACAAAGCGGAGCATTAATTACAAAGAAAATTCATCAGTCAATACGACATTAAGTTGTTTCTATGCATATATGCAAAGATATGTCAGATTCTTATGTTTGGTAGAAAAAAAAATAGAGGAGTTGCTTATTGTTATGACACGATCACATGGTCATTGTCTTATACTATGGCTGTGACTTTACGTTTCCTTTTTATTTTATCCCAAACAAAATGCACGATTAATTCCAAAATCAGGTTAAATGTTTAACATGCATCATTTGAGCATGAATTGACTCCATTAAAGGCTAGTTTTTGTGTTGGTAGGCGTTAATCGGATCCATTTCAAAATCATTTTTATTATGATATAACATTATATGGTTTATCACTTGATACCATATCTTGAATCATGAATATATCTGAATGAAAATCATTCGAATGCTAGAATGGATTCGTGTGCGATCTGGTTATGCATTCATATTATTTCTGATCGAGATAAAATAGAAATGTATAGGGAGTCTTTTCAAATCGATATTCAATAGATAATTTTAAACAATCAGAAATAAGTACATATTTCCAATTGAAAAATTACTCTAAACGATCTAGAGAATAATATTTTATGTTATTCAAGTCAATGAATACATTGACGAATAAATTACGCTCGCTTGATTCTTATGTAACGTTCTAGCAAACAATCGGTTATATTGAGAAAAATATTCTTGACACACAAACATTTTTCATAAAGAAAAGTTTTACTCTTCTGCAATCAAAACTGACCGAATTATGAAGCTTTGAATTTCTTTATTTTCGGTCAATTAGTGACCATCTCGTGGAAATATCATATACTGACTTCCGAATCTTCCTCCAAGCGGACTTTGAAATAATCACAGAATTTTTTTTCGTTTTTTGATTGACTTTTATTTTGTTTAAATTATTAGCATGATGAGAATATTGAACTAAATGTGACTCATCTCATCGGTGAATTGTATAAAAATTTCGTAATTTTTCATTACTACATGTAACGAATGAAACAAAATAAAATATAATTCTACGCGTCATTTAGAGCATTTTTCTGTCCAGAAATAAATGCCTGTTTCTAACGATTAGAAATTTAGTATTGGGACAAAATGAGTGAGCTTTCTGTCAAGAAGAATATAATACGACATCTTGTGCCGAACTCTCATTGTCTCCATCGGGATTCTTATGATAATCCATTGAGAATTCCTATCAAAACATCACTGAATAAATGAATATTTTTAAAGACATTTCATCGAAATGAATTCTGCAAACGCATTCTATTTAACAGCATTTGCATGAATGAGAGCAAATCTAAACAATTGTATTCAATTCATAATTGGCACGTGGATTTTACATGCTTAAAGGATTTTATATTTCACCAAATAAAATGATGCAAGATTTATTAGCTAAATTTAGTTAAATATAAGTGAAATCGAATAATATTATAAAAGTTCGTTTCATATATCAAGTGCCCCGCAATATTTCGATCTTATAATCTACGCTTCGTCTTGATTGAGGAAAAAGCATAAGATAATGCAATACCTTATCTAGTCCCATTTGCCATATAAATGTCACATCATTGAAACGGTAGTTATGATAAGGAAATTTTACTCTCTCCAGAAATTTTGTTATTTGGAACTAAATAACTATTGCAAAACTATATTTCATTTAATTAGAACGAAGAGGAAGGAATGCAATTTATTGAACGCGATTCAGTGAACTGCTGATGCACGATTTGTGCCCTTTACGTTTGTATTTGCTTTTAAAGTAAATATAGAGTGAAACATTATTTAATAAGATAATTCTTGAGAAATCAAAGCTTTGACTCCTAGCCGACTACGTTCGAAGCAAAATTTTTGAAAAATTGGATTTTTTAAAAACTATTTATGGTTTTTAGATGTATTGTCAATTATAAACACTATATATACAAAAAAATTATTTGGAAATATAATATATTTTGAGAAATAGGAAAATTTGTAGTAAATTTTAATGAAATTTAACCTAAACAGTTAACACTCTACACAAAATTGTAATGCAGCTATCCTATTTTTCTTTGTACACAAGTTATAGAATATAATGATGAATGAAATAAACCAATATCTAAGAAACATTTTGAGATGCAAAGAAATTATGGGTAAAAATGTACGTATATATACATTTTTTCCCTAAATTTACAACTTAATTTTTCTAAAAACACCTATAAATAAAAAAGTATTTCACCAACAATAAAACTTTTGGTTCATTTCATTGCCCACAGTATTTAAAATACACGCTGAAATTTTTATGTAAATACCTCTATTAGTTTTTGAGATATCATGTTAACGGTGGAAAATTTTTATAAAAATTAAAGTTTAAGAAAATTGAAGTTAAAGAAATATTTTAGCTAAAAAAATGTTTAAAATTATCCTGCATGATAGATCAGACCTTCCTTTTCCTAGAAAATACTATTTTGGAAAGAGGAAAGCCTGAACTACAAGAAATAATAATAAAAGAAGAATTCGCCAATGTGGTCGAAAACCAGTGTTTTTAACGTAGTCGGACCCCTTACTTTATTTGAAATTTGCCTTCTTTAACGATTCCCTTACAGATATTTTAATATTTGTGATTCCATTCCAGAAAAATATAAGTAAGCATCAAATGGTAGCAATCATCGATTGTTGTTGTCATAGCCTTGTACCCGCTGTGTTCATTGTGTATATGAACTGTGCTCTTAGCATCCAATTCCATGACAGCACAGTCCTGTTAAAAATGTAACTTTCAAGGCAATCTATTAGACGTTCCATCTTTCACATCTCTATAATTTCGTGTTCCTCATGTAAATGACACAAATATAAGACACAATCTTTCTTCCTCAACTTTCAATAGTGGGAGACAATCACCTGATGAAGAATTTGGAGGAACAACGAAAGCATTTGAATTTCAGTTCAGTAAGGAAATCTGTTGTTGCAATACATTAATAAATATTTTTCAAAAATAGCCGAAAACTCAAGAAAAATTTGTACGACTATTAGATTGGTATCATTAAAGAGCCTTTAGAATTTCAAAATGAAGCAAAAATCAGTTTTGTATAATTTTTTTAGGGAGTTATTATTTTCATTAATTTTTAATCAATTAAAATTTCAAAAAAAAAAAAATCGCTGCTTAGTGCACATTCCAACTTTTCAAAACATATCTGTGCCAAATGTGATAAGTCAAGGTTAAATGATCAATCCTATAAAAGCCAACATACACATATTCTCTTTCATTACTAATAGAGATAAATTCGAGGTAATTTTAACTAAATATATTTGAAATTTGATATTTAGTTAAACTATTTCAGACTTCTCACGGCAGTTTTTTGAATATAGAGCATACGATAGAGGTCCAATTAGTCGGATTAATTGTGACTATACTCGATCCGAAAAAAAGGAAATTACGAAAAAAAAAAAAATTCTTGTGGAGAAAAATTGCTTATAATATATTGTTTTAATAGATACAAAAACAACGTTGTTTATATTTTGCACATTATATAAAACTATGAT
The DNA here is from genome assembly GCF_947563725.1 of Argiope bruennichi. Taxonomy (NCBI): domain Eukaryota; kingdom Metazoa; phylum Arthropoda; class Arachnida; order Araneae; family Araneidae; genus Argiope; species Argiope bruennichi. The sequence goes on along the minus strand of NC_079159.1, from coordinate 4,277,568 downwards.
TGCTTGAATATATCAATCAAGTCAGCTTTTCCGACTCGGGAAGATTTTGTTTGTGGATTTCTTTCCCTCGAAAGCATTAGTCCTCTCGCTGGTAGTGTGGTGTGATAGTTTGGACAGGTGGATGCCAGCTCAGGTACCGACTTCGTCATCTGACCGCGGTTCGAAATGACGAGGCTCGTCCCGAAATAGCCCTAGTAACAGGACGTTAAATAACTAAATAGCCCTTTAAAACAGAACGTTAATATAACTAAACTAAATTTCTCAAAGCGTTTCGGATCATTGGAAAATCGGAGAAGTGATGTTTAGTAGCACAGTAGATTTTACAGTACTACAGTACAATTTTACAGTAGATATAAATTATCGATACATTTCACGAAATATGCATGTCATATTTTCATTCTATTCCTTATAATGTGAATTCATTCTTTTCCTTTTTACTCTCTCGTATACGAAGTATGTGAAGAGAAAATGTTATAATCATTAAAAAATCCGAATTCGAAATTTTGAACACTCTCCACTATTCAGACCTCTTTGAGCCCGAAAAACGTATTTCTGGAAATATGTCTGTGAACATGATCATTCAAAAACGCTTTGCTACGAATAAAATATGGTACTTATATTAAATGATCGAATATTGAGCGAAATTTATTTATAGGAAATATACCTGTCTGACAGCAAGATAATTATAAAAACATAGCGATAGTAAAATAAAATTTGGCACACATCTAAAATTCAGATCCGTATCAAATTTTGAATAAAAATGAACAGCGGGTCTGTATTTTCGCATACATGCAAGTCAAGCAATGAAATAATGTATTAATAGTTTGATATTCAGACATTTTCGTCGCCATGCAATTGAAGAGGCAGTTTTGAAACGAAAGTTTTGGTATCTTCAAACAGAGGGCTCAGGTGTAAGTGCAAAGGAGCTTCAACGACTCCAAGTTTTTCCAGTGTATAAATTTAATTTTTTCATAATATTTAAAGTTATTATAAATCAGTTTCAAGGCAAATTCTTTTCAATTATATCTATATGTATCTCATATATAACAATGAATTTTTGTTCGTTCGTATTTTATGCGCTGCGATAAAATTTTGCCAATTTATTGCTTGTACTTGCGCGAAGGTTATAGCCATAGTGCAATTATTAGATCCAACATATAAAAATGAATGTTTGTTTGTTCATATTTTATGCGGTGATGTATCATTAATCCGATTGCGATGAAACTTTGACAAATTATTGCTTTGAACCTAGAAAAATCCCTGTTTTTCAATGGTCAGTTGTACGTTGGATGCTCACGAGTCGCACAACCACGAAATTTATTTGTTTTTGCTGAAGATAAAAAAAAGAAGAAAAATATTGTCTACCGTAAAGTATACTTAAATAATAAAGTCAAAAAAGTAGAATAAATATTATTTATATTTCTCTTTTACATATCATTCAATTTCATTAAATGTATCCCTTGTCGACAAGAAAATATATATCATTCTCTCTATCATTCCCAATTAAACAAGATAGCTATTTCAAACTTCGAACGATATTTACAAAATTATTTCTTCTGCGACAGCAACACTCCGTGTACTAGCTAGTACTTTATAAATAAGTAGGTTCATATTCAGGGCTTTTAATGTGACAGACAAAATGATGCATTAAATAGCCAGCCACAAACTTGTATATAAAGCTGATTTTATCTCTGATTATAACAGCAATGTTATAGCAGAAATTGGCAGGAAGCGTGCTTTCAAGGAATAATATAATCTGTAGCGAATTTTGGTTAAACGATATTCACCTACAGCGAAAACGCTTTTTCTCGGTTTACTCAAAAGCATCCTTATTTTTCGTCATAACATAACATTTAACATTCGTTATAACATAACATTTAAATTCACATAATTTCAAATATATAACAATAATATTTCTTTTCTATTTTACAGGTGTTTTTCTTCCTTGTCCTGTGCATTGCCGCACTGCAGACGATTTTAGCAGCCAATACGAAAAGCCCCCATCCCAAAGTACCCCAGGCTAAGATGCTCCGTGCCCATATGAGTGAGGGCGCTCAGCCCCGATTCCAAGATTTACCACTCCTATATGCCATGGGGCTCCAGAGGCAGTAATGGAGCACTTATCGAACTCTCCTCTAATGTTCTTAAGCGGGGACGGCAGCTGGTTTGTCCCTCCCCTTCATCAGCATCCTTTTATCCAAAGATTCTTATCGTGAATGTTTCAAGTTTATTGTTACTGTAAATAAAATTTCTGGATTTCTAACTCTCTGCTCTCGTATTTCTGCACAATGTAATTCATATTCATACTTATAGAAAGATTTCATTAACAGTTGAGTTTCCTAACGCAGGGGTGAACAGACTTTTCCAGGATACGGATTACTTCTAATTTGTTCAAGGTATTGTGCGTAGGTGTGATGATCTAAAAAAATTGTTCTACTATATTTATTATAACTTAATAATAAATACGGAATATGGGAATATGTACTTCCCTACATAACTAAAAACATAAAAATAATAGCCACAAATATAATAATATCAAATGATGTATTTAATATCAAACATTTCATATATATATATATATATATATATATATATATATATATATATATATATAATTTTCATGTAAAGAAGTTAGTCCTCGTAGTTATAGTTAGAAGAAAACTTAGTCTGCATACAGTCCGCCAATCCTGCATATTTCCGTATATAATAACTCACCTAATCTTGCACTGGATTCTAAGTGCTCGTCTGTGAGACGCGAACGATATGTTGTCTTAATTATATTCATCGTTGAAAAGTGCAGATTCACACAGGTAGGTAGTAGAGCCAAAGAGCGATATTAAATGATATGCAACTTTTTTTTAAATCAGGATACTTTGTCCATTAGATTCCAAAAGTTAATTTTATGTCCTGAGATGCGAACTTTTAAAATAATGTTCATTTGAAGGAGGAAAACTTTGTTTTTCTCAAGACATAAAGAGAGTTTATAATTTATATTTTCAGTTATTTCTTCTACATCGACATTGCCAAATGGGTTACACATGAATGTAACAGTTGGTTCTAATCTAGTAAATTCTTGAAAATATCCCTCGAATTTGGAGTGAAGTTTTATTATTTCATCGCTATATTTCTCTTTGTTTAATGTGCCTCTGTTTTTAAAGAACTCGTCAGAAATATTTTTGAAATTTTTCGTCGGTGTTCCGTAAACATGTTTCTTTTAAGTATACGTCTCAAGTCTTAGTAAAGACGGTCACCCCAAAATGTCTTGGAGGTCCAGCGGTCGATCGCGATCGACTTAATGCCCATCCCTGTCCTAACATCTTGAACTAAAAGTATAAATTATATTATTCAGGTAGCTAATTATGTATCAATCATAAGAATTATTACTATAACACTCAGTAACGGTTAAAACAAAACCTAATTCCCTTATTGTTTATAACTGAATTTCAAATGGGAATTGAATTTTATATGAATTTTAGTATGACTATAATCGTTTTCGTATACTAAACTCTTATCAGCAAGTAATAGCGATGTAATGAATCGAATATATCCTTGAAATGAAGTTTATGTTTTTGGCTGCATTTAATTTTGAGATTGAAATTATTTGAGTTTCTCAGTTTTCTAAAAGGTGAAAGCACTTCTAGTTTTATGAGCAAGCCTATAAAGTTTAACAATTTTGTTTAAATTTAATGATAAGGTATAAACTGTTAAATTGGCAACTATACATAATATATTATAGACATATACGACACTCCAGAAAGGGACTTATTGTGAACAGCCGACCATCTCAGAAAAGGACTACGGGATATAAATGATTTAACCTCTTCCGATAAAATGACGAGTATAGCTCGTCATTGGTTTTTCATGCCATATAGCACAATGCCGAGCTATACTCGCCATGCGACTAAAGTTACCGTTGATGTGATAATAAATTCCACTTAAAATTTCTAGTGTACTGAATCCGGCAGCACTTCTATTACTTATGCTGATATCATAGATCACCATCACACATTGTTTGCCCTTAGATTGTCTCGGTACAATTTGCGGCCAAATCGTTGTTAGTCAGTAGACTTCATTCTTATGAACATATAGCTTGAACGTCTGTCTTACAAAAAAAAAAAAAAAAAAAAAAACATGCTGTGAAATAAGCACAGTAATGAATAAGAGTAGTGCACACTATGAAGATCAAGGTGATTGGAGGTATTCAGAAAAATCAGAAGTAAGCATACATTTACCCGATACTGATAATGAAACTAATCATAGTGAAATATTATCAAGAAGTCTTAAAACATGTTGTGCGACTCATAAGTGATTTTAGTGAATCCTTTGGAGTCATAGACACGTCATCAGAAGAATGGATTTGGAAGAAAATAGATGATGTGCCTGAAAAAAAAAATACTGAAGTGTCTGGCGTAAATGCGACAACTAGTTAGTAATCCGAAATCATTGATCGTTTTGAAAGAAGTGTTGAATATGAACTTACGAATTACAATTATATCCGTACCAATAATATAATTTTAATTATTAATATACAAGAATTAGAAAATAAACTAAGTTTTCTTAAGCAAAAATTAAATGGTTACTTCATGCACAATTTTTTTATTTTTAAATCTTACTGGAAGGGGTTCATCTCGAATCATGTTTAGTTATTTTTGTTACTGTTGCAAAACAAAATTTAGAACAATTATAATAACTCGTACTGAAACATAATTTTTTTTCTCAGTGGTGACTTCTGCTTTCTAATGAGATAAGAACCTCTTCCAGACTTTTTTCAATCGGCGATAGAGAATCTAAAACATTTCATTTTACGTTTTTATTTAGACGAGAACACGATATTCTCCCCCTTCTTTCAAGCCCATCTTGATCATGACTATTGTTTGAGCAATCCATTATAATTAAATTTAGCATCCATTATTTTTTTTTGAGAAATAACAATAGAAATTATCTTTTAAGTGTATATGTATTTTAATTGTGTAATAATATTTAAGAATTTATACAAATTCGAGACATATTTTATATATTTTGTAGCCCTCCGTGCTCAGGAAAACAATAAGTTGAACGCACCGAAATGAAGATATAGCAGTAGTATATAAATGCATCCCTTTGTAATCGAAAGTGATGCAGCCTTATGCATAATTTTTGACGAGACAGCTCTAATGAATCGCAAGACAATAGTATACACAGTGAGAATGCAAAGCGAAGCGAACGCCGCTATCGATAGCGATGACAGGAAAAGCTACATTACAAGCGAAAGTCGTTCGCATGGAAAATTAAAACATCCATGAGCTGTAAAGCGTTAACAGAGATGCATTACTAGAGAGCAGAAATTACAAAGGTCTGGTTTTCCATATGGGAACCCAGGAGGATAACCAGATATCCCCACTCGTTTTCTTTAATGAGGTATCACCTAAACAATCGCAGATTGTTCAAGTCCTACTCCCTGCTCTCACATTTCGCCGAACAATATAGATATTAAAATTTTGAACTGCATCCAGCTGACGAGAAATGAACTGAAACAGCACCTCACACATTCCTAATGAAAAACTCAAAATTAAATTTTGAACTGTTTTAGCTGATGAGAAGACAATTAAAACAGTAAGTTAGATGATAGTAGTTAGTAAGTGTTCGCGACTTTGGAGCTCAGTTAAATGAATGCGTAGCAGCTTCCATTATTCTTCTACACGGCAGTGTTTTAGGAAGTGAAACGCAACTAAGCCAGTGACTCCCACTTGTAACGGCTAGCTGAAATGAAACGTAGTTTCCTCAAGTCTGCTGCTACGTGGGGAAAAAAATGCCAAAAATGCGATAGAAAGCAGCATTTAAACGGAAAACACCACCTCAGCGAACATACTTTGAAAGCACGATGATGAAAATGATAGCAATTTCAATTTTCAGCTCTTACTAATAATTCAGTAAGATCAGATGTGTGCGTTTGATTCTTCCCTATTAGTTCGATAATGTGGTAGCGTACAGTTCTAACTTTTGTTTTTGGTCCATAGCAATACAGCTCGTGGCAGAGGCGACGGTAGCAGGGGGGAAATTGTCTCCCTGTCGTCAGCCTCTTGCCCTCCCATCGACGAGAGATGGCGCGTTTTGTCGAGAAAAGTCTTCACCACTTCAGGATGATTGTAGAGCTTAGGTTCCCAAAGTGGTCCAGGTGGACCCCCAGGGATCCATAGGAGACCACACGGGGGTCCACGTAGACGTGAAAAGAAAACAGGGCTTCACAAGTTGTAAGTGGGGGTCCACGAAAGATTTTCTGGTTTTCATAATAAAGAACAAAAATTTTGGCTTGGATTTACCTATCAACGTAGGCAGGTAACATCATTCACTAGGTAGGTACTCAAAAATATTCGAGACTCAGTTCAAACACAGAATTGAATAGAACAATAGATAATAGTACAAGTGTTTGGGCAGCAGGGGGTCTACCGAAAATAGTAAAACTTTGAAAGTGGTCCACGAGAAAAAAAAGTTTGGGAACCTCTGTTGTAGAGAGTTGCGCATCATCGAACATGATTATTTAAAAACCATCTTAAAGTTAATATATTGCAAACTTTCCAAATATCCAAGTAATGGTTACAGCGATTTGACTATATTTGGCAAAATAATCGACAGGATGCCAGGTCAATAAAAGGAAGTATTTTGCAAACAATTTTTGATAAACCGATTAAGAACTGAATGCAATTGAGACCTTAAGTTCGTAGATTTTCAGACATCTGATTCAAATATTTAGCTTATAATTTGCACTACCTTTGGAAATACAACCGACAAGGTAACAAGTGAATAAGATATCGACAAGGTTATAGGCGCATTTTGCGGAATATTTTTGGTCAGTCGACTATGAACTCATTCCGGTGATTGTTGATGTAAGTCTGCAGACTTTCAAATATTTGATTAAAATGTCGTTCAACGAGCTTATAATTTGTCCGACAAAGTGAAAAAGATATTTGCATTCCGCTGACAATTTTTGGACGGCAGGCTATGAATTGAATGCAATGAATGTTGAGCATCCACAGATTTTCAGACACCTGATTCAAATGTCGTTCATCAAACTTTTAATTTGCACTACTTTTGGCAATATAACCGAGGCGACATGTGGCCAATATATAGGCGACATTTTTAATCGGTCGACTAAGAATTCAATGCGAGGGATGTCGACGATGTTAAGTCTGCAAATTTTCAGTCATCTGATTTAAATGCCGTTCATTCAATTTATAATTTGTATTATATTTAGTAGAATAATCAATAAACTGGCAAGTGAATAAGTTATCGCATTTTTTTCTACTAATTTTTTTATCTTTCGGCTAAGATGTTATTATAGGTTATGGAGAAAAAAAATTGTTTTCATCGAGTAGTCCGATTACCTGAAAGTGAAATTATAAGGGAAATTGAAGCTTTTATATTACACATGAATACGACGATAGAGTTGGTCCTGACTCATCATTGAAATTCAAGTTCTAAAATAAATCGTCATCTTTTTCATCTAATTGTTACTTCCTCGGTACTCGAACTCGTGATTTCTTTATCTATTTCACTATGAGAATTGTCTGACAAAAATCTAGTTAATGGTTAAATTAAATTTCATAAAGCACTCTTTTCTTTCGACACTCTTGTGCATATGCATGTTAAGAAGAGTTACTTAACTGTAGCCAAATTATGTGAATTCAATATAAATTCCTATAATAAGTAAATTGCTTAAGTGAAAATTAAGTTAATTTAACAGTAAAATATCTGTTTAATGCAGTCTAATTTATCAGGCTGCAATTATTACACTAAAGAAATAAAACCAACCTCTATTGACGTCAAAAATAAATATATGTGGTATGATAGCTTTTTAGCTGCACTAAAAAATTTTATTCAATTGTGCATTACATTTGTTAAATAAATTACTATTTAAATTCTTCAGATTTTGTATTCAGTATTATAACTATGTAATTGGGGAGTGTATCTTAAAATTTTTTGTCTTTGTGGCAAAGACTATATAATTACAGGTTCTTCTAAATTTTTAATAGACTTTGGATAAGGATGTCTTGATAAAAAGATGATTAAAATAGTCATTCATAGAATATTTTATATAACATACTAGCCGCCTTTGGCGACCAGCCGGTTCGCCAATCTTAATGTTCGTTAAAATTTTAATAATTAAATATTTTATGCAATTCCTACTTTAATAGCTTCTTCATCAAAATATTTTAAAACTTCAAATTTTGATAGTCACATAATTCACTCATAATATTATAAACGCCTTCAGTCATAACGTAATATGTATCTCTTTAATTTTCTGTTAGTTCCCATAGAATTTATACTATAAATTAAAGTGGAAAGGATTAATCTGCAATTAATATAATAATATTTTTTACTGAAACAAAGTATTTTTTTGTAATATGATTACTGAAAACAGTCACTGAGCGTTTAAACTTTATGGGCACTAAAGAATATCTTTTCTAATTTATGTAATATTTCAAGAATTTGTCAACAAAATATTCTCAGATTCATCATGACCAGAACGATTAATTAACAATGTTTAATTTTAAATGCATCAAACACTAAGAAAATAAAACGAATCGCTTAAAATAATCGATGTACTTAAACGATGTACTTAAAACTATAAGCGTATACAAAAAATATATAACTAACATAAATACAATTTAATTACAAAAACATGCAACTAACCTAAAAATAATTTAAATCATCCGTTGATAATGGTTGTCATGTCAACAATCAGAACACAATGCGCATGCGTGAATTTTCAACGCCAGTTACGGTAACGCAAATGCATGAGTTTTTCTACGCCAGTTGGGATAACGCTATGCAGATTATAAATTTTTAATTTCCTTTATTCTGTTTTATTTTAATTTAAAAGTACTTAAGAATGAATCTGAAAGATCGATTCATTAACAATGTTTAATTTTAAATGCATAAAACATTAAGAAAATAAATAGAATCGTTTCAAATAATCAGCTGAAAAATCTTAAGCCTAGACTCATGACTGTTGGGAAAAAAACTGAAGCCGTACTCATTTGGCGGTGGGGAAAATGAAAAGATTTTTTTGGCTGGAAAGTTAGTTTTTAATTAATATTCTAATTAAAAATTCAAAAAAATGGGCTATTCTATCTTTTAAGTTAGATCAAACTGCACACGGTGTGCAAATTTGATAAAAATCGGTTAAGTAGTTTAGGAGTCCATCGCGGACAAACAACGTGACACGTAATTTATATATATTGAGATTAACCCCTTGATATACGAATTTACTTAACTTCTTAATTAAATTTTTGGGACAATTATTATTATTTTAATCCCTAGAATAATATAAAGGTATTTGAGGTAATGTTGGATTTTCAAGTGATTTGTGCATTTTAAATTACTTAATACTTTCATTTAATTGCTGATTTAAAATTTAGCAATTCTCTGCGCGAGTCATACTTGTCATTGTATATGAAGGGATCAAGAAAAATCAACACATGTAACTGAAGAGATAAAACTAACTTTTTCAGAGGCTTATGGGCTCACTTGCAAAACTTCGGGGGAAAAAAGTACTTAACCATAAGAACGCATGACTAAAAACGAAGATAGGGGAGTTCTTTTCAAGATATAATAAAATGCATTGGTTTGTTAAGCCTAAATATACACTGAAGAATAAATAGATGAAGAATCTAATGCTTAATAGTCAATTTTTCACAAGAACCTTTTCCATTTTTTATATAAAATATTTCGTTCATATATTTGCAAAACATTTTTTCCAACCTTCATAAGAAACATCATTGTATCTTTTTCGCATTCTTAATTGTTCATGTCCGAATTAGAGTAAATAGGACATGAGTAGAGTCCGAATTAGAGTGTATTTCGAATTAGTGCGTTGAATTAGTGAACGCTAATTCGAAATACATCGTGCGGATTCGAAATGTATCTGAATTCCTGCTCGTTGTTCCATTCCTTATTTAAAAATTATTTTAGGTAAAAGACTACGTTAAATAAAAAAATTGCGAAAACATCGAATATTTTTTTAAAATTATTTTTCTGGATTTCTAAAAAAGTTTCTTTTATAAAACTTTTTGAATTTAGTTTCAATAATCATTTCATATTGCTTCCGATATAAAATGAGCACGCATTTGTTCATTAATCGTGACACGTCATTCTGGCACAATTTGCATTTCTATCTATATACAAAATCTGGAGTGAAATAAATTAGATCTCAGAGAAATTAAATCTTAAGAGTCTCATAAAAAAATAGACTCAAATATTGACAATCTTTTAATAGTCAGGGAGAAACAAAAATTGAGAATATTTTTTGCAAATATCTTTATAAATTTTTAGAGTGAAAGCAAGGGTTATCATCTGAAAAAAATAAATAAATAATTTAAAATAATAAAACTTAATTTTTTGTTAATTAAATGTAAAATTAATAAAATCAATGTAATTAATTAATGTAGAATTAATTATGTGTTATTTTGAAGCCAAAAAAAAAAAAAAAAAAAAATTGCGCTTGCCCCTTTGTCGGAGTTGCCTTGAACCCACGTCGGCAAATCTCTGGCTCGTGGCAATACGGTTCGTATATACAAAGTTCACTCGCCTATTGTTTTGGATTCAATTCTCTCTGTTGATTCGATTTTTTTTCTTTGCATTCAATAATTCTTCCACGTTGCTAATGATGATGAGAAACATTAATACTTCTAGCATATGATTAGCATTTTAATATTTCCATTTTTTTTTATGAAAAAGCATTTTTATTAAAGCAACATAAAAAGAAGCTAGAGCGTCTCTAAGTAAAAATGCAGGTGATCAAAGAAAAATGGAAAACCCAAATAAGAATATAATTTAGGGAGGAGAAGGGATATTTAGCATTTCGATCTGCCGATAAGCTCGCGTAGTTAGTTATTCCATCATCGCAAACGTAAATTTTATCGTAGTTATCGATAGAGTTGCCTTGCATTGCGCTACTGTTGTAAGTGAATGTTTTTTTTTTTTTTTTAATTATGGAATATTGATTTTCCCGAATAACTTAACTCATCTTTCAGCACATTTTTGTAAGTTTCGTGAGTTAGAAGAATCTAGCGAACATTTGCGAACTCCCTTAGCTGTTTTTTTTGCATGCGTTATCCCTAAACCGAAAGCTATACATCTTTGGTTTTAATCCAATAAATTTATTAATAGGTTCACATTTTCGTGTTTTACCGTTCCTACTTTCCCCCTATTAATCTCACTATATAATGAGTGGTTCTGAGGAAAATTGCTGGTGTCTGATACAGGGTGCGGCAGAAAAACCGGACAAACCATTTTTAGTATAACTTTATTAAAAATAAATTCATTAACAAAATATAACAAATAATAATAAGAGTAAAACTTTACTAATAAATAAATTCAATGGGTTTCAAAGTGACCGTCTTTTGCAGCGATGCAGAGGCGCAAACGCTAATTGAAATTTTCAGCAATAGGCAGCAAGTTTTCTAACTTTAATCCATCCCATTCCTGACGAAGCTATTGCTTTACAGAGTCCAAACTTTTGTATGGTTTAGCACAAGCCCTAGACTCCAAAATGGACCATACATTGTAATTGATGGGAATGAGATTCGGTGAGTTCTGTGCCCATTCTTCAGATGATATCACGTCCGGAAAATGCGCCTTATACCATTCTAGTGTCTTTTTGGGCTTGTGAGCTGGAGCGTAGTCTTGTTGAAACTTCCACTTTACCTTGCCGAAGTGCGTTTTGGCTCATGGAAGTAAAACAACTTCTAGAATGTCCTGCTGGTGAACTTTTTGATTTATTTTAATGCCCTCATCCACAAAAACCAGCGGTGTTTTGCTGCTTGCGCAAATTCCGCCCCAGACAAAGGTCGACTTAGGATTTTGGCGATGTTCAATTGCCGAGGTGCTTGGAATGTCTAGAGATTAGATCCTATTGTTCTGGGGAGTTATGAGCTCGTTGGACGGTAAACAGCTTCTCATAAGTGAAAAGGAATCTTTCGCAGCGCTGACTTGTGACCCGTTTCAAAAGTTTTCGGCATCATTGGGCCCACATGAATTTGTTTTTTTTTTCAGTTAGAAGCTGAACTTTTTGGAACTTGTAAGGCTTTAGTCCAAGCTCTGTTTTTGCCATTCGCCACACTGATCGGTCACTTATTTCCATTTCACAGGCGATCTTTCTCGGGGAAACCCTCGGATTTGATTGAACTCGCTTTTTGATGGCCTTACGTACGTTTTTGTTCATTTCCTGGATGCCGACCATCATTGTCAAGTTCTTTGAAATGACAGATATCCTCAGACGCCATTTGCTAAGACACATTAAGCAAACGAACGAATTGACATTGTCGTTTTCCTTGCTAAAACAACTCTAAAATAGTAGAACTTTTACTTGATATTGTAAAAAAGCAAAAAAAAAAAAAAAAAAAAAAAAACGATACGTAAATTAAAAGATACATTATAAAATATACACATTTTAAAAAAATTAGTTAACTTCTATTCTATGATGCACTAATTCTGTCCGAGTTTTTTTGGCCGCACCCTGTGTATCAGATGTTTGATATCCTCATATACATTGTTTGTGTACATGTGTAAATAGAGTGAATCTGTATATAATAATTCACAATTTTTATTATATAATTTCTTATAATTTGAATAATATAGCTCATACATTTGGAGTTTAGAAATTTCTAAAATTACAAACCCTATATATATTGGTTTGTCTAAGACTAAGTTAGGTTAACGCATCTTAAACAAAGTTAAATTTTTGTTGATTGGTTCAAAATACTCTAAGGCTGAACTTGATAGAAATTTTCGATTCATCTCAGATGTAAGCGTACCCCTTAAATTTATTCGTTTTCGCACATTTTGTAAGTATTTCCATTGAAAGAATTATTCAATTAAAAAAAAAATCCCTTTCTGTTTTACATACTATTCTTTTTGAATTATTGAAATCCATATACTCTCTCAACCATGGTTTCTAGCCAAAAGCCAAAATTCTGTGAATCTTATTCAATATTAATCCCTGTTCGAGATAAAATCTTCAAAATATATATAGTTTAAAAATATACATTGAATAACTATTACAAAGAGAATTAATAGCACTTATCAAAAAATATTGTAACTCCATAAAATTTATACAAATGTAGAATTCTGTTAGTTATCGGAAGTACAGTACACTGACGAGTATCCGGTCTAATGTAGCGGAAGAGCAGGCTGGATAAAAAAGCCGGATTTCTATGAATTCATTTCTTTGCTCACCAACACCAGAAGATGAAGTTTTTATATCAAAGCTCACTGTTATAATATGTATTTCCTCACTTCTTATTGAGTGCCAGGACTTCCATTTATCTCACGACACGTAGAATGTGAACGCGACCGCAGCTGGGTGAATCATACAAGCAGTTGCCGGTAATGCGTCCAGTTAAAATAAAAGGCTCTGTACTGGTAGTTTATATACTACAACGCACGCTTCAAGAATTAGAGAAAAAGTAAGTTAAAGAATATAAACTGACCACATTTTAACATCAATTATGTAATCTTCACTGTGATACCCTTAAAAAACGTTAAGCATACCCCGTGAGCTCTTCACGAATACTGTCAGTGCTGTGGAGTTACAATCACGAGCAACGGAGGCCCGTTAGCAGAATGCTGCTCGTTTCCGGTTACAACTTGTATTTTGCACACGACTCGTAAGAGGATCTTAAGACATCCACTTCCAATGCCTTAGCAATGTTGCCAACAACGCCTTGCCTTCCTCAATTAATTACCATAGAGAAAACTAAGCCGGATAATCGCGAACCGGATTCTCGGGTGTGTACTGTAATCAAATTATTGGCCGGTTTATTTCAAAGCTGCTGGCCGGATTAAGAAATCCAATTGATATTTAGTTGTATTCTTTTTCAACGGTGGTCTCAATTCGCTGATAACAAAATGAAGATAAAAAAAAATAATTATTTCATGCATCCTCACCCAAACATGTCGCGTGAGATTCGGAGAGTGCGGATGTCAGAGCCAGTTTAGTTTTTTAGTTTAGTTATATTAACGTCCCGTTTTAAAGCAAACTAGGGCTATTTTGGGACGGACCTCGTCATTTTGAACAGCGGTCAGATGACGGGGACGACGCCTATGCTGGCTGCTTTACTTGCAACAAAATCAATAAGACACATTTTATTTTTAACCTAAAATTTTCCTTAAATATAATTGTCAGACAAAAATAAATAGGAAACAAAATAGTGACAAAAATAAATATGAAACAAAATAGCAACAAAAATAAAATTGAACAAAATAACATAATATACTTATTCATAGTATGACAAAAATAAAATTTAAAATATTATTTTGCAGAAAAAATAGGACATATATAATCCGAAAATATTTCTTCCTCTCAAGAATCTGTATCATTATAAGCTGATTTATTTTCTTTAAATAAGATTTCTTCAGCTAATTTATCTTCCAATCTATCAATATTTTAAGAACATCATACAACATTTAATAGAAGAAATTCAATAGAAAATACAAATTTTATGAAATAAACAAATATTTAGTAATTGCAATTGATTATAACATGAAATATTTCATTGGTACTGCATGAAATCAGCATATTTTAAAATTGATTTTTTAAACTGAATGAACATAATATGTGAGACTGAAAATACAAATAATTTCTTGCTGTCAATACTATAGCAATTATTACTATAAAAATATTTAATTTAAGAAGCCATCTCTTTAAAATATTTGAATATTTCAATACATTCAGTGTTCTTTTATAAGTGAATGAGTGGTTGCACTAGTGCAATGAATTCATTTTTTGAAAGCATATTAAATTATTTAACGATACAAAATATTTTATTTTTAAGCTTTCATTTTGTCCTTACTTCACAATCATTATTATCTGAATTATTTATACAGGAAAAAATGCTACACATGCTAATATTTTACACATTTTTAGTCTTATTGAGAGAATAAAATTCAATACAAATGGTATAGTACTCCATATGGATTTTATTATTTTGTACAATGCATAATTTTTTAAATTTCAAAATATGTAGACATAATGTAAGGAATTCAAAAACAACAAACAATTTAATGATATGATTTCATTAGTCAATTTGCTACATGGAAGACATTTCTAGCGCTGGTATGAAAATGTATCATAAGAGGTGACAACCCCTTTTGTATATTTTCTGATTTATATAATTAAATAAATAATAATAAGAAGAAATTTTTATATTCTGATTCAGATATGTGCATATGCAAATGTCCACACATAAACATTCAAATTCATTTCTTTCTAATTAATTAACATACGACTTAAAAAATAAAAGAGATGCCACTTTTCAGAGTTGAATTAAATAATCTACTCAATATTGAGAAAAAGACATTTTTTTTTATTGCTAAATCAATGAATGAGGACCCAGTTGGTGGAATAATTGTAAGACAGAAATATGGGGCAATGGAGAAGCAGGGACAAGCTTTGACCTAAAAAGTAAAAATTAATAAATCAAATTCCATAAATTGAATAATAATAGAAATGTGTTTTATTTAACCATACAAAAATTCAATATACACGATTAAAATCCAGAAAAAATTATGCAATGGAAACAGCAAATTTCTAATAAACCCATATCAATAAGTTATTCACATTTAGAACATATACTTATTTGTATAAAAATAAACCAAATAAAAATTTCCAAGAAATAAAAGAAAATTATTTGTGTAAAATATGATGATGCAAATTTTAATTTGTTATTTTAAATCAGGGAATTGTAAGAAATTATATTGAAGCTATTTTAATTTTGAAGTATAAAAAAAAGAGACGAATTTGATAATTTAATAAAATAGTAGACTATCAGAAGAAAAAACAGGAAAAAAACATTACTTTTTTCACTATTAGTATTTTTAATAAAGTTATTCTAATAAGATGATTTGAAATATTAAATTAGAAAAGTGTAAAATTAAAATGTTTAGCCTTTTTCTTCTTATAGTAAACTGCCTTAAAGAAATTTTAAATATCATATTTGTTGTGGTACTCTGTCAAAACTTTCAAATTATTGCCAAGCAAGAAGCATTTACCTTAATTTTTAAAATGCAAGAAATTTATTCAAGCAAAACAAGGTAAAAACAATAAAGTTTACAAAAGAAAAAAATTGTTAGCCAACTAAAATGCAATATTTTTTATGTTAAGTATTCACTATTTTTAAATTTAGTATTCATTATTATAAATACTTAGGTTATGTTCAAATGTAGTGACTGCAGAATATGAGTTGCTTATGTGTTTAGATAATATGTGCTGGTAGGTGGCATTGCAAATTCAATTATTGCCCAACTTCATTACTCTAAAGAGATGGATGTGTAGCAAAAATATCAGGTAGAATAGTATACACTAATTGACATTTAAAATGATTAAAAAATATGCAAAATCCTAAAGTTCTGAATATAAGGGGTAAATTTGTAAAACAATGTTATTCATAACCCATTAGAGTTTCAAAATAGGGAAAACCCCTAAAACTTCATATTTTACTAAATGTAAATATATAAACTTACTCTATAATTCATTATATTTCCAAATTAAGTAATAAGTGAAATGTAGTTTTATTTGTATTTTTCATGAATTTAAAATCTTTACTGTTGTTTACAAGACTATTTACAAGACAATTGAAGATGACACTAATTTTTAAAATAATGTTTTTTTCTTCTCACTCAGTTAAAGTTATAGAATATCAAACTTACAA
Organism: Argiope bruennichi; assembly: GCF_947563725.1. Classification (NCBI taxonomy): domain Eukaryota; kingdom Metazoa; phylum Arthropoda; class Arachnida; order Araneae; family Araneidae; genus Argiope; species Argiope bruennichi. Next base: position 4,260,880 of record NC_079159.1, on the reverse strand, counting down.
AATAAATCTTTGTTTCTTACTTTAAAAAATATTGTTATATATTTATCATAAGCTAAATGCTTATGATGAATATATTAATTATCTATCCATTAGTGGACACATGTATATGGTTTTCTATAAAATGAGTGTTCATATTTATTAAGTTTCTATATACAACTATTTCAAGTGTAATTAAGATTATTATTCTTTAAACATTCCAGTAAAGTTGTTCAGTACTCATACATCCAGCTCCAAATTCTATCAATTTTTATAAAATAAAGCATGTTTTCTCTTCTTTTACATATTGTAAACTATTTTAAGAATTAAAAATAAATAACAGGTTTAATATTGTTTATGATATTAAATTCAATGTAAATATATAAAAAAGGGAAGGGGGGGACCCACTAATGTACTTCCTATTTTAATTTGTTGAAAATGATTAATGAGCATCTGTTATTGAATATCTTGAAATATTTGATATTAGAGGATCACTAACATTTATTAATTTCTATATTGCTTTGAGTAGGCACTAAATTCTGTTTCTTCTCCAGGTAGCCCATCACAGGTAAAAACTATTGTTAGTTTTTGAAGCATTTAAAAGTTTTTCAATTCATTACATTCTATATGCACTTATATTTTTAATACTTCCCATTCTTCCGAAATGTATTTCTTTAAAGTTGAGTAGATTTTAATGTAATTGTTATCATTTCAGCTTTTGTTATATTTCATTTATTATCTCCACATCTAGAATTTTGTTGACTGAAATTATGACTTCTTAACCACGTTTAAATCATTATCTGCCACTGCCTTAATATGTTCTATAAGTTTATATTCTTTATTTGTGCATTCTTTTTCATATGCCTCTTCGCAACATTACACCTATTCATATTTTCTTTTTTATCTACATAAAATCATAATAACAGGTTACAATTGTTTTTTTAATATAATTAATTGAGGATTATTAATGGTTTAGAGCAGTTGAATATTATTTCACATTTTTGAAGGTGCTTATAATTAGTGCACTTTCATTTCCATATAGGAATGTCAATAAATTTGCATTTTACACAAAATGTTTCTTTTTAAGTGATAAGAAGAACTGTTCAGTTTATACAAGTTATTAACTGAACTTTTGATGGAAATTGCAAGGGATACATGGATTTGATAGAACACGAAATTATTTTAAGCAAGAGAAATGCTTGAATACATAAGCAAAATATTTTCAAACAACAAACAAATACATACATACACATACAATTTTTTAGCATTGGAAGAATCTGAAAAGTGATTTAAACATGCACATTCATAAAAAAATATAAATCATAACAGCCTAAAATTTGAAAAACATATAATGAAAAAAATAACAAATTTGAGAAACATAAAATATGACTAAAAATAATTACTTTCACAGTTTTGCGCAACATATATCCATTGTGAAAGCCAAGCTATCATTTCTTCTGTAGACAAACCTATTGGGCTCAATCCCCTTAAAAAACAAGCCTATAAGAACAACAAAAATGTTAAAGATAAAATGTTAGATACATAACAATGAGTAGCACAAATAATAATAATAATTAAAAAAAATATGAATGAAATGATGTTAAAAAATAATAAGAACGAAATAAAGTTTTTCTTTTTAAAAAAAAAATCAACTCATGCATTAGTCATAAAATATTTCAAGAATTTTTTTTAAACAAATGAAAACTGAATATAGCATTTTCTGACTCATTATTTAAGGCATGATCACTTTAAAAAATACAAATATGATTGAAAATAAATAAAGATTATTAAATTGAAGCTTTAACTTTTGGAGCCTTGAAGTCATCTTTTTACATTCTTCACTTAAAAAAAATCGTTTAATAAAACTATTTTAATAATTAATAAAAAAACATACGTGCATTATCTCCCTTTTTGTAAATTTCTTTATCATGCAGCGTAATTACTTTTAATGGGCTGGCAGTATGTTGAGTAAAAGTATTACATTTCTGTACTTTTAAAGCACACAAAAAAGTGATCCTCACAATTTAAAATTTATTCTAAATTTTGAATGCTAATCTAATTTTACAAGAGCAGAGCTTGGACATATGAGTAATATAAATCTGGTTTAACAAGAGTGCTGCACAGGCAATAGAAAATTTTACATTTTACTAAACTTATTTTTTATTGAATTTTTATTTTGAATAAAACTAAAGTGATATAGATAATACTGAAGATGAATATTTCTTAGGTCTGTCAAAATAAGAATGTTCTTATTTTAAGTTTCCTTCTGAAATTGAAAGTAATTCATATTTAGAAAACTTGAAAATGCTCATCAATGATGTTCACTGAATATAAACATTGGAAATCCAGCTTCACCATTTTCATATTCCTAGTATGTAAAGTTTCACTAATGTTCAAATAGTATATAGAAATGAATGACATGCAACATAAAGATTAAAGAAAATATTTTTTAAAAAATCAGTATTAGGGTCTCCTGAATTACATGCAGCATTTTCAATGTCTTGATCTACTTCATGTACCAGATATTGCATTGCCAATTTCTGATAATTTCTTTCTTTTTTTTTTTTTTTTTCATTTTACAGAATTTATTTTTTTCACATTTCAATTTGGTTTCATTCCATTCACTAATTTTAATAGCAGACATCTCTAAACAATAAAGTTATTTTACGGCCGTCCTGAATTTTTTTCGATGCAGCTTTCTAATCTTCAGAAATTTTGTATGCAAAAACACATAGTGAGAGAAATCTGCAATATAGAACCAAAATAATAAAACAAATAATTGAAAAATGCCATTCAGCTGAAATTTCTACTAAACCATCATCATCTAAAAGAGGGCATCCATTAAGTCTTCAATCCATCAAGTCTGAAAGACACTTCATCAGATACAGTCCACTGATAGTAATTAAATTTTGTATGTAAATGTATAATTTGTTGTTCAAAGTGGGTCAATGAAGGATAAATAAAAAGTGAAACTAGATATTTTTTGTCCACAACCTAATGTCCAACTCAGCACAATAATTGCAGTTGGATTTTTCATGAGCAATTCAGTTTTTCTAACGAAATATGAAATGTAAAAATTATGTTTAGGATAAAAATAAAACTTATTTATCACCATAAAAAGTAATTACTCTTTGTGTTGCATTTTAGTTAACTATGTAATTTAAAAATCTAATTCATTATGATATACAGAAAGTTAGCTTTGCATAAAAAAAAATTCTTTAAAGCCAGCAAGTTTCTAAATTTAAGGTCCAAAATTTCACACATACACTCAAAATCAAACTTTACATATAAAATTTTACAGAGCATGGATGGTCAAGTAAGGCTAAATTAAACCAAATTAATGCAAGCTATCCTTTTAAATACCATTATATGTATTAAATACTTTTGGAGAAATTTTTTGTATTTCAAATTTCTGTCCATGTATTGAATTTAAAAACATACATCTGCTTTCAAATTGGAGCAGGTAATTTTTCAGAATGACAGCGCAATTGAATGGCAATTTTATGCCACATATTAAATAGGCATTAAAAGCCATACATAAATCGTTATGATTGAAACAAATGAATTTTAGAATCATTATTGAATCTATTATTATTTATTGAATAATCTATTATTAATTAATTAGTTCAAGGGAAGATCAAGACAATATAAGATTGGTAGAATGTAGTTTTGACTCTTCAACTGAGAATGGCACAGACATTTCACAAAAATTTGTTTCATCTGGAAAATGCACATAACCTTTTTATCTGGAAATTCCTTTATTCATTTTCAATTAAGCTAAATTCTGCATCAACTGTTATGTATTAAAGCATAAATAAAAAAATTTAAAAATTCGTGTAACTGTTCAAATGAATAAACACAACCAGAAAAAAACTGACAAAAGCTTGCACATTCTTCATAATAATTTATTTTAAAGAAAAGTATTGGATAAAATGGAAATCCTATTAATAACAACAACAACATATTAAACAGGTAATTTGCAGTCTTTTCTCTTCAGTCTAGAATTATTAATTAAAATAGCTAGGAATAAATTTTCACATATTTTTGTCAATTATCATAAGCTATTCCCAATCATCAACTAATTCCTATGTTTAAAAATACAATTTTTTTGAAAATACATTTAAGTTAGAATTTGTCATTAGTTATTGTTACTATGAAATTCTTGAAATTGTATTGCCGATATATATTTGTAAGCAAATTTTATTTGATAACATGTATGGTACATAAAACAAACTTAAAAGAATGGTTGAAGAAATGTTCCGGAATTAGGAAACAGGAAAAAAAAAAAAAAAAAAAAAACTTAATTCATTGTTGATTTTGAGGCATTATTTACTAGAAATAAAAGCTGAATTTATTTTATCATCATTTAACTATAGATATAATAAAGATATGTGATAAAAGGCAAGTACAAAATGAGAGAAAAATGATAGGTACTGATAAATTACCTGCCGGAGATCATGGTGTGACATGCTCTGCCATCCTTCCCTGTGAATAGCCAAATCCATTTCTCTTATAAATCCAGCATGCTTCCACAGACGCCACTGTTTTCCAGGCAGAGTAGAGATACCATGCATACGACAAAGGTTATGCTGTAAATAATTATATTAATATTATTAAAATTATATTTAGTTTTCTTGTTTAGTCCATCATGCATAGCAAAAATATTGAAAAGCAATTATCATGATGCATTAAAAAATTATAAGAGTGCTTTAAAAATTAGTACTTCAAGTGCAGTGTCCTGTGACATTATTTTAAAAATTTATTTACATATCTTCATAACAACTGTCAGCATACCTTTATTGAGAAATTAACAATCATTCAAAAGGAATTGAAATAAAATGTAATTCACAATAAAAATTTCTTTTCAATCTAATCTTACCCATGAAATTTAGTTAAAAAAATATTATCAACCAGCAAAACTTGAAGTGAAGTAATTATGTAGAAAATTAGAATCATTTGGGAGGGGGGGGGGGATCTGTTATTCAGCATACCATAAAGACATATAATTAGGACAGAAAACAAGAGAAATAAATTTTTTTAGGCTGCACAAACAGACTAACCTTAATCAAAGAGAAGAATGAGAAATTAGCATTCCTCCTTGATTTAATCATTTAATTATATGTAAATCTTCCAGTAAATTTTATGCATTTATAACTTTCTTATTTCTCTTGCTATAAACCAAGTATTTAGATAAAGACAATTCTTTCCAGAGAGAAAAATTATTTTGGAATGATCATAACTGTATTCATTACTTTGGAAATGTATTTAAATACCACTGTTGTGACCACTAAGAAAGGAGAAAATTAAACATACACTAAAATTCATAAAAATCTTTGACAAATAAGGACATACTTAATTTTTTTCACTTAATATTAAATAATGCACAAAATATAGTTAGAGAACAGATTTCCCTTCCATTTTCTGCGGAATTCTACAACAGCTGAAAATTCTTTTTTCACAAAACAGTAACAACTGATCAACGTTACTCAGTTGGGAACATAGTTGAATAAATAAATACATTTCCTATTTATATTATATGGCATATATTTTTTTGGTAATGAAAATGCTTTTTTAACAATGTCCTCAAATGAAAAAAAAAAATTACAATCAAATTTATATGAATTTTTATGTTTTCAAAATGTAAAAAAAAGTAATTTTTATAAATTCTTGCCCATTGTCCCTTTCAAGTCTAAATTTGATTGCTGTATTTAATGAATCAAGCATTGATGCAGTTACAAATGACAATTTTTCTCCAAACTGAAATGCATTAATGAATTTTCAACTCAATGTTCCTAATTGGGAATATTGAATTTAGCTTTAGTGTTTAAGAGATATATAAACAATTAAAAATAGCATACATAAATGATATACACAAGAACGAAAAAGTATCCAAACAGTGATGTATAGAATTCAATTCATATAATTTTCAACAAAATACTGCAGTTTATTTATTATTTAAGATTACTAAATAGGCTATCATTAGAAACATTTTGAAAATGAAATTTTAGAAACCTAAACAATAAATAAAATGTTACTAAATATAACATGTATAAAAGGTCTCATCTACAATTTATGGAAGTGCTTATTTTTAGGACAAACTTTTCTAGAATTAAAGATAACAGAAAATTTATACACACATATTCAATTTATAAAGATATACAAATGCAAAAAACTCACCAAATGACCAGCTGATAAATTAAACACTCCATAAGGTTTATCTATAAATAATCTTTTTACACGTAAAATTTCATCAGTGCTTGGATGAGTTCCACTACCAATCTAAAAAAATTAAAACATATTTTACTTTACAATTAACTATTTATGATATAATAAAACAGTATCTGCTTCTCTCTGAAATTTATTAAATTTCCATGTTTAATAATTAAGAAATGAACACTAAAATGCATTACTAATATAGTAATAATTCTTTCTTTTACAAAAAGCATGCCAGTTAAAACGGAGATTCTATTTTTGAGGGAGGAGGGAAACAACTTTACAAATTTTAGGCTATAAAATTCAATACAGGTATTTAATAAGCTTCTGAATATTATAGAAATAAGGATAACTACAATATATTACTAATATTGAAAGAACTTTTCGTGTGCCATTTAGACAATAACTTGTTTTAGGACAGAAAAGCAGTTTATTTTAATCAATTAATACCCAGTATTCTATTCACTGGACAGTCATGTTTCATATACATAGTTAAACTGAATATATTCATTTGTTACTGCTTTTCTTTGTCAAAGAACTCAATAAATATCTCGAAACTCCTAAACAATTTTCATCTTGAATATACCATTCATTAGTTAGATGTCAAAGTTAAAACATTACATTGCATGTAAAATTTTCTATTTTTTGCTTTAATTTATTTTATAAGTAATGCAAGGAATTTGTGAGCAAATTATTTATAATATTTTACAATATATTAAAAATTGTTTAATGTATAATGTACAAAAAAAAAAAAAAAAAAAAGTCAAAATTTAGAGAATTTGACATTAGCAGGAGGATCTTTGAAGTAATAATGAAACAAATTGTTACAGAATATCTATAAGAAAATATGTAACCAGAAATTAAAATAATCTAACAAATATTCTAAAATAAAAGTAAAGGAAAAACAAATTTCCAAGCTAAAAGGACTAATGCAGTTTCTCCCAATTGAATTTATTGAAAAATATGAAATTTTAAATAAAATAGATGTTAAACTGCTAATTTTTTTCCACTATAAAAAATATGTGATATTTTTAATGTTACATAATTATTGAATATTTGTTTAAAAATCAACTCATTGTTCATAAGATATAAAATTTAAAGTTTAAGTTTTATATCATTTAAAGAAATTTTTTCCCTTTTAGAAATTTATAAATAAATCATAGTATTACCAAATAAATACAATGGTAAAAAACAAGACAGTTTGAGCTATAATTTTCTGATATTTACTAAATTTTATAATATTATATATTAAATATTTTAGGGAGTTAAATATCTAGTAAAAAAAAGTTATTTTTTAGTAAAAGTTTAGTACTTTTTTTATGTTTATATGTTAATCATTTTTTAAAATATTTATACAGAGTAGAAGTTGGAAATAAAAATAGGGCCAAAAGTTTTTTTACTTTATTCTCAATTTATTTTTACTCTGAATCAGTTATTAGATGCTACAAATAGCTTTTCCAAACAATTTTATTACATTGTTTGGAAAGAAACATTAGAGTTCAATTATAAAAGCAAATGATTTTATTAAAATTATTTAAACTACACATATTAATTAGATTAATGCAAATCATGTTTATTTTCACTATATGTTTTGGTGATAAAGTTTGACATTTATAAACTTTTTATAAATGTCAAATAAAGTCTTTCAATATAAATATCTTTGTTCTTCATTGTTATATTATTTTCATTTTCTTATTTTTTGCAACAAATACTTATTTATTAATAGTATTTCTATTAATAAATAAGTTTAAAAATGCTTTTTGTTAAAAGCATACTGAATACTTTCTTAGTTATGGCGAGAAGAAAAAGTTATATGAAGAAGAATAAGGTAACATACTTAATTTCAGAGAATGTGATTTGTCTTCCAGAGAAATTGCAGTGATATGATGCTCCAAAATGTTGTGAATAATTTCTTGAAAGACCAGATCACTATGTTATATACAAACGATCTGGTAGAAAATTAATCTCAATTTAATCGATCAAAAAGAGCCACAAGTAATCAAGCCTTTTCTCAAGACCAATTTTTTTATTCAAATTAAAAATAAACTGCAACTGTCTTGTTCGAGAACATTGCATGCGTAATGTACTTTTAAAAAAATCACATGTAAAATATACCAAAATGAGAAAACAGCCTCCACTAACAAAACTGCAAATAGTTAATCAGGTAGAATTGACAAAATTGCATAATGTCCGTGTTAATAAATGGAATGATACAATTTTCTCAGATGAAAGGAAATTTAATTTGGATGAATCAAATAGCTTCCTGTATTATTGGCATGATTTATAGCTTGAAAAAATTATTTCTTCTAAAAAACAATTAGATGGTGGTAATGTTACGATTTGGGGTAAATTTGCTTATTATGGAATAGCTCTGATAGCCTTCATGAAACCAAAAACTAACTCTGAAGGATATCAAGACATGCTTGCTGAAAATTTATTACAAGAAGCTGCTCTCATTACAAGTAGGCTTTATATTTTTCAACAAGATAATGCCTCTATCCCTGCATCATCATTTACAAAGTTGTGGTTTTAAGAAAATGAAGCAGAATTATTGGATTCAAGTTTAATTACTTCTGTTTGAAATTTTAGGGCAGCTAACAGAAAATATGAGAAATGCATGATAAAATTAACAGAATGACGTAAGATTTGTAAAATATTATGAGATATATATATATATATATTTTAAAAATTTAACCTTAAAAATATTTTGACATTAAAACCAAGTTACATAAAAAATTTTTTTGAAAATTTTAGTGACCATTAATTCTGGAAAAAGTTTTTTAAAAATTCTTTTTATAATATCAAATTATAATTAAAATCTATAGATTTATAATCATTTTGAAATCAACTTACTTTATAAAATAAGTTCTGACACTGGTTTCTCAAAGTGAGATCTTCTATAGACTCCACTCGCGCTTGAAGATTACGAAACACTGGTCTATAATATGTTAATTTTTTCTTTTGGTGAATGATTGAAAAATCAACTTTCTGTTGAAGAGTCCAAAAATGAGATGAGAGACATTTTCTAGGAAACAAATATCTGAAAAAAGAATATAAAATGTGAAGAAACAAATACTAAATATACATAAAATTTCAATTTAAAAACATTAAATAGATGATTTGCTTATTAATTAATAATTTTGTATACAAATATATCTTCACTTTTGTATTGGTGTTACAATGAAATTCACAAGATTATTTTTACCTAAAATTAATATTGTGGTTGAAAAAAACTGAAAAACCTTCATGAAGTAGATTGGATGTAATTCAGAATTTTAATATGATGCATATAAAAGGTACATACAAACATATAATATTTCAAACAGTTTCAACAGTGAATTAATATTCATATATATTAAAGTTTTACTTATTTTTTCATCAAATCCTTTTACTAAATTACTTATATTATAGTTTTTTTTTTTCAATTAAAAAGAAAAACTGTTTTTAGTTCACTTTTAAGTGCGAGATTTAAATTCTGGAATGTACAGTGTCTATATTTTTATTTGTTAAACAAAAGTTCAATATAAACAAAACAGGTCATGTAATGGTTCTAGCAAAAAATATTTCAATATTCTGATTTCAAAAAAATGTTAGTTAACATTCAACACAGTATCTAATAGAATATCCTTAACAATAGTTTATGTTTTGCCTTCTTTTTCTAATTATTACAGGTAATGTTAAACTAACATACTCTGCAAGCCATGTTATCATTATAACTCTTAATATATTCTATTAACAATGAATTCATATTTTACATTTAATAATCAATCTGTTCATTATATAACAAAAATATTATACTCACATCACAGGTAAAATAACATAATTAGCAAATGGAAGAGCAGCCAGTAAAAGAACTGGGGCTACTTTCATCAAGTCCTTTGGGACCTAATCGGAAACAGATTGAATTTTAATAAACCTCAATTATTCTGTTTTATAAGAATAAAATTATAACAAATTCAAAGAGCAAAGTTAGCCTTTTAAAATTTCAAATTAAATCCAAGAGTATAAGAATATTTGTTTAATTGAAAAGAAAGTAGCAGAGTTTGAGGGATGGAAGAATACAATTAAACCCACTGGAACTATATCAGAGCTATTTAATCTTTCCCCAAAAATAGTAAAAATGTTATGGTAAGAAATTTTAGATTTTGACAAAAAAAAAAAAAAAAAAAAAAAAAACCTCTGCATATGACATATATATATTATATTATTATGCCAGTAGGATTTTTTCCTCATAGCACTAATTTGTTAAGCTTTCAATCAACCTCTGAAAAGGGAAACTTTCTTGTTTTGCCGAAATAAAACATACATGATAGATATGCTTAATGCTAATGAAGGAAAACTAAGATTAGGTAACCACCATACATAGTATAAAAGAAGATATTTTTTAAATCATTTCATGATCTTATCTTTTAATTATGAAGAGAAGAAAACTTTCAAGTTTCTTCATCAATATAGTAATTTTAATTAGATATTTCAAATTTCACACAATCTAACATGATAAAATGCAATCTAGTAAAACTGTAATATTAAATCAATAAAGAAAAAGAAAAATATATATCTTGTGAGAGATCAAATATCATGAACATGAGATTTTATATACTAATCAGTATTATATTTAAAAAAGAAAATAAAATTTAGAGGTATAAATGATTATTTCATGTCTTTATTTTTTTATCTTTTAGTTTAAGATGATATAATACAATATACAATTATTTATAATTTGAGAAGGAAGTAATACAAAAATATTATTATAGATAAGGATGAAATTTTAGTTTTATTACCAAATTAAATTTCAATAAAAATAACATAATAGCTGATTAAGAGAACTTCTATATACTTGTCACAATAGCAAACAGGTGAAAAATAACTATAAATTCTCTAACTTGAAAGTAAACTTCAAGCTCCTTCCTTTCCAAATCTCTCACAGACTTCCCTGCACTTAGAGTTGATGATATTCGAATGTATTCTTTGATGTCTGTATACAGAGATTTTGTACCTAAAGGAGAAATAATATTAGATAAATAACAATAAAAATATTACAACATGGAATTAAATAAACTATTTATATTACTAAAGAGAAATTTTATCAAAAATGCATACAGGTCACCAATTGTAAATAGGTTAAATATGTTTACACAGAAAAATGAAGGGAAAAACTTTCTGCTTGACACACGTATGTCTACCATATCATTACAATTTCAGCACAATGCTTCATCAAAAAGGATCTTCAAACTTTTTGGATAGATGGACATTTAAAAGTTATTTTTCATATATTATAGTTTGAGTTTATTTTGAAAATGTGAATGTTTCCTCTTTTATTTCCATGGCTTTAAAAGCTTATATAAAACTATCTTTTTTACAGAAAGACTGCCAAGATTACTTTTTATTGCTCTTTCTGGTGTCTTTCTGATTTAATCTTTAAATTATTAATTATATTCCTTCTCAATTTAAATCCAAATTGGATATACAATTTTTTATATAATAATCTCATGACGCCAATAAACAAAACTTAATTAAAGTGGAATGATGGAAAATAATCTAAAACAACTGATTTTAATTAATATTCAGACATTGATAGAACAGGTATCAAAAGGGAGAAAAGTAACGAGATACATATTTGGCTATACAATTACTTTAATATATAATGTTTGGACTAAAAAGTCCAGTGTTAGTATATAATACTAGGAGTTGCGATTTTTCATATAAAGCTTAGGTAAGCCTTGCACTGAACCTCTTTTTTACTGCCTTTTGCATTGACTCCTGCTAATACTTTTTGAGTCCATCAAAAGACATATCTTTTCATAAATCTAAACCTTACACACTGTCTGCCAACTAAAAAAAACACAAATAGAGAAATTGATGCTTTTTAAACATACGTCAGACTTTATTTAAACTTGGTACTTCACATAGTAAACAAAGATAATTAGTAACTGCTTAAAATGGAAGATTACAGCTTACATGGGACACAATCTATTGAATATATGCAAATTATAACACTTGTTCCTTATATACATACTAGCAGACCCGGCCACTCGTTGCTGTGGCTAAGATTTTTGTTATATTACATAGTAGTAAACTATTCAAGGGAAACGGTAGGAGAACACCAGTCATGGGGACCACCATGCTTTTTTACATAGATGCCATTTGTAAAAAAACATGGGGACCTCCATGATTGATTTTCTACTACCGTTGATATTAAGCAAAAATCAATACAAAAAAATAAATTTAAATTTCTTTATTTTTGGTATTCAAGTTTGTAACAAATGAGTACATTACAAAGTTGTTAGTAAAAAACACGTAACACTTAAAACTTATAAATGAGGTAGGTAGGGCAGATAGTTTTAAATCTTTGACAATAATGTTTATTATTTTGAATTATAAATACTTTTAATTTCAATTTAATTTAGCACTAATCGGTGCACAATATTTTGTGGTTAACCTGTCTTTAGTTAACACAAATAGATTTGACGGTTTTCCTACACGTGAACATGCAACATATATTTGCCCATGAGAAAAACATGGATTTTCCAAATCTAAACAACTTTCCAGTTAAAATGGTAGCTTCAAGTATATTTCCAGTGATCTTTTTGATGACCAAACGCGTGCCATTGCATAATCGAGGTGGATTCAAATTATGCAGGAGAATAATAGGTGAACCAATCTTTAATCGAAGGTTATGTGGTGGCATTCCAGGTATATCTAGTGAATTTAAAAATTCAATTGGAAAATTTACACTATCATTTTCATCAACAACAGTATCGATTGATTTAAAAGACATCAGATCGCCTGGTAACAACTGTTGTATTTGGAAGTTAATTTCGTCAACATCAACATTTTTGGCTGCCAAAATAGCCCGATCACTGAGCCAGTTATGATTCAAGTAATTACTCTGTATATCCGGAAAAATACTCTGAATCAATTCATTTTTCCCCTGAAGAACAGTTCAGAAATTGTCTGGCAGTTTAATGCATTGCGAATTTGGTTGCAGTTCTATTTTACCGTTCCCAATATCTAGTAATTGTTCAGAAAATATTTGTGCTGATGGATCATTTTGCAATTGTACGCGCATGTTTATGGCCAATCGAAGTGTTTCAACACTTCGCCATAAGAATGATTGTTTTAAACATGCATTAACCTCATCCGCGAAAGTAGAGCGAGGTATAACCGGTAAGGTCTGACGGAAATCACCTGACAAAAGTAAGATAGCACCACCGAAAAGTTTATCATTGCCGTTTAAATCTTGCATAGTTCTATGTAATGCTTCGAGTGAATATTTGTGAGCCATTGTGCACTCATCCCAAATTATGATTAAACTCTTCCGCAACACTGCAGCTATTCCACTATTCTTTTTTATGTTACATATTGCATTTGGTTTATTATGAATGTCCAAAGGCAGCTTGAATGTTGAATGTGCCGTTCGCCCACCATCTAACAAAGTAGCCGCAATGCCTGACGATGCAACTGCCAATGCGATTTTCCTTTGTGACCGTATTTTGGCAAGAATCAACGATATTAAAAATGTCTTACCGGTTCCACCTGGTGCGTCCAAGAAAAAAACCCCGCCTTGCTCAGCAGCAACAGTCAGCATAATCCGATCATAAATAATTTTTTGTTCTGCTGTCAGTAATTGCTCACTGTTCACGATAATTGTTGCTAAAATACCATGGTCATATTGTTTTTCTCGTTGTAAATCGGTGTTGACTAAGTCGGTGGCTGGGCGATCAGTGATGGCATACCATAATGATTAAGTGGTAAATTTGTTCCTTCTTAATACCTTCTTTCTTAGTATAAACCTTTTATGATGTATAATAAATCCTCTAACTTCAGTGATACAGATTCTGGCTTCCTCAGCTTAGAGGAAAGATTTTTTTTAAAAAAGTTCTATATTCCACACATGAAGTTGCCATGAGATTTATTCCGTCATTGATACATTTGTCTGTTGCAATAATTCAAAATTCATTAACAAAATGAAATCAGTTTCAGAAGCATTTATTAAATAATGATAAGCATTGTAGCTGAAGTGAATGATAGCTGACATAACTTGATACGTACATGCAGTTTATTAGTAAAGAAATGAAAAACTGAAACGATTATTGTAACCATTTTTTATTATCATATCTTCAATAATTTATATAAAAAAAGATTAAATTTCATTTAGCATACAAATGAGTTAATATTTTTTTTATTATCCGATTAGAGGAACTTATTATTGGCTCGTTCACTTACCTTTTTTACGATATCGTTAACAAAAGAAATAAAATAATTTAATTGAAAATTCAATGGAGGTAACAAATGTTATTGCCATACAACATTTTTCTTAGTAAACAGTCAGATAAAGAATTGGAATTCATTCAAAACGAAAAGTAATAATTATCCGTGTGCACCTCCAAGTATTTTTCCAAACTTCTTTATAATTAAAAAAAGCAGAATTTTAGCATGTTGTATTTATCAGTGATCTGTTAAAACGTTTGTAATTAATCATTTTCAAATAAAATATCTTATTTCTGAGAATTGCCACCGTGCACAGTAATGCAAAATTCAAACATAAGATCGTGATACTTTATCCGTTGCAACGTATCAAATTTATTGTATGCATTAAAAAATAATTGTGGAAAATGATATCTTATTCCTGAGAAACGTTTTCGGATAGGATCATAAATAATTCGAACATTCGGATTCGAAACGTAACGCAAATGCGTGAGTTTTTCTACGCCAGTTGGGGCAACGCTATTCAGATTAGAAATTTTTAATTTCCTTTATTCTGTTTTATTTTAATTCAAAAGTACTTAAGAATGAATTTGAAAGATCGATTAATTAACAATGTTTAATTTTAAATGCATCAAACATTAAGAAAATAAATAGAATCGTTTCAAATAATCAGCCGAAAAATCTTAAGCCTAGCCTCATGACTGTTGGGAAAGAAACAGAAGCCGTACTCATTTGGCGGTGGGGAAAATGAAGAGATTTTTTTGGCGGGAAAGTTAGTTTTTAATTAATAATTAAAATTCTAATTAAAAATTCAATAAAAGGGCTATCCTATCTTTTTAGTTAGATCAAACTGCACATGGTGTGCAAATTTGATTAAAATCGGTTAAGTAGTTTAGGAGTCCATCGCGGACAAACAACGTGACATGTAATTTTTATATATTAAGATATATAAAAGAGACTTGGACATATATAAAATAAGACCTTACCTACAGAGAAAACCTGATAGATCTTAAAAGCACTAGGAAATTTGGTCTCAAGGATTTTCTCATAGCCTTGAACAAATCCAAAGCATTTTTGTACCAGGTACTCCTTGATACCAGTCAAAGGTTTGACATAACGACTCCCAGGAGTTACCCTCTGAGAAAAAAAACTGGGGAAAAAAAAAAAAACCACAGAAAATTAATTTATAATTTTATTTTCTGTTTCTAATTCTAAAGAAAAATGTTACTTGCATATAGAAGCTTCATTAATAAATGATGTGTCAGAATTGATAAGGAATATTTCTATCTATAAAAACATATTTTGATAAAAATAATTTGGTATTAATTTTAATCAGTTTCTTCATGAATGTAAACATAGAAATAATTTAATACACAGGTATATAGTAAAAGATTTAAATAAAGTAGTAACTAATTTCTTTAAAGAGTAATTAGTTTAATTTATTGATATTAAATGACATTTTATACATAATATTTCCATACAAGCATAAAATTTTAATAGGTAAATTTAACAAGTTTTGAGAATATATTTTAATATTGGCTTTGCTACAGCCAAAAGTAATAATTTTCATTTTAATATGATCTTATTTTGAATTTTATCATACCATATATTAAATATATTTACTAAAAACTATATAATAATAATTTCACACAAATTATTTGTAAATTTATTTCTCTACATTCTGCTATCAGCACTGATAATCTTTTTCTTTTCAGTAAATGTCTTAAGTGAATACATTTTTTATAACTAACTTTTAATCGAAATACTACATGTAAAAGGTTTTTACTTTAACATGTATTACACTTTAAAGAATGTAATTGAACTAAATTTGGATTTCATAATTCTTCAATTTTAGAAATGAAACATTATTAAACCTATCTAAGTCTAGGTCTAACAATAGGTAAATTTTTAAAATTTGTCAACATTTACATTTTTAGGCATTTTCAACAGAGTATTAAAAACACACATAAATTGTTACCTTTTATATGTGATGATTTATCAATACATATCTTCATATAATAATTAAAAAAAAGATAAAAAAATTACCTTTTTATTTTTTTTAAATACTACAAAGATACCTTATCATGCAAATGCTATAATGGGAAATCATGTTGATAGAAAAAATTATAAAATATTAAAAATGAATACAAACTAAAAAAAGAAAGAAACTGCATTATTTGAAATACAGAACATTCTTTGTTTACTAAAAAGAATAAAATAAAACTTTGGTAATTATTTTATTAGTAAATAAGATTTATTAATACAATATCTACAAATAAAATTGAAAAACAACAATGCATTTAATATAGCTACTTTTCTTTTCCTAATATATAAAAAAATACTTCGATTATGTCAATACATAGAATTTTATTTTTTAAAAATCATAATGAAATACACCATCTCCTTAAAATGTATTCCAATTGTATTTTAAAACTAACAGCAGCTTTTTCTTTCCAGTGTAAATTTTTAAATCAAAGTATGTTTTCTATCTTTTCAATAGAGATCTTTTTACCCCAGATTTATAAACTAATGATTATTAATCAATTTTTAAAACTTTTTATTCTCTTTAATTTTTTTAAAATTTTTAAATTAGTTTCCAGATTTTGCATCTAACTACCAATTACAGATAAATTAACTCCAATAATTAATACAAAGAACACATTCCGCTACCGTACCGAGTAATCATATAATATTTCATTGTGCATCCCCGTTTTTACCATCATCTTGAATAAATAGTACTGATGAATGCTTTGCTAAGGGCATCTTGAAAACCAAGGGCACATTAATAGAGCCAATACAATTCAAAAGTTGAAAACAAATTGTCCTGTCCTGTCCGCCGTAACTATATTGCATCAGTAAGATCACATGTTAAAAATGAACGAATCAGAAATAAAAATCATCTCTTCTCAGAAGAGAATAGCTTGATCAACTGCGCATACTGGTAGAAACCATGGTGACATGGTGAAACCATGTCACCATGGTAGACATGGTGAAAAAAATACCATTTTTATAACAAGGATTTAAAAATCAGTTTTTAGTTTTAAATCCAAGTAAAAAGTAACATCTTTACAACTTATTAAAAAGAACAGACATAGATGAACAAATAAAAAAGAACTTATTTATTTATTATATACTGAATGTATCAATTAGTTTTGTCATGTAATAAAAAAAAAAGAAATGATCACTGGGATCGTAATCCAGCTGCAAACGCTTCCGCTTATTTACGTTTAAAAGTTGCCAAATATTTATTGTGGAATGAGAACGAAAAATATTTTTTTCTTATTATATAGGCAAATTAACTTTTTCTTTTAAATATAATTTGTATACAAACAAAATGATGCAATCAAAAATTTTTTAATGCTTTCGATATTTCTGCAAAATGACGAGATGTGCATTAGATTTGGTACTTGTATATCGATTCGTGATTTAACTTTAACTTTTTCCCCCAGTTAAACAGATACGGATGAATGGGAGCATTGTAATATGATGTTGTTATTGGCCACAACTGGAAAGTTAGAAACTAATTTAGCTCCTTGCTATGAATCATACGATTGTTTTTATTATTAATAAGCTTTTATGTCGCATTTGTCGATTCTAACTTTCTATTTCATCCCTGCAGTAACATAGTGTTTCTATTACTAATAGCTAGTGTCGGAGTTACCGATGTTCTTTCTTCCTTGTGATTTCAGATTTTTAAAACTTAGTGCAGATATCTTTAACAAAATGAAATCGACATCATCTGTATAAAATGAAATATTTTGTGTTTCCTGACTTCCAAAGAAGATATGTGCCACATTTTCCTTAAAGATGGCCTTTGTGAACTCTATATTGAGTAGCCCCGGGACTTCAATGAGAAATATAGACAAAATATTTGAAGATGCTCAACTAAAAGGAATACTTCAACTGAATTCCCGGAAACTCAAAGAGTTTCCAAAGGTCTCTTGTAAATATGATTTATCTGATCTTGTCAAAGCTGGTAAGTTTCTTTCTTCTTTGACCCTTTATCTATTTATTTATTATTTTATTTTTTAAAATCACATTTCGGTTCGTAACTTAAGCAAACAATTTTATTTTATGATAAGGTCGCTTTGATAATTCAATTATTTTGGTATGCAGTAATTTTCATAATTTTTTTCTTTTATCCCTTCATGTTTCAACAAAGATTTAAAAGATTTGCTTTAAATTTTTAATATGAACGCAAGTGAGATACTTAATATTAAATCTGAATATTAATTTATAGATGGGGAATGGTATTGAAATAGAGAAACTGATTTTCTCTATTTGTTTGTTCTCAATTTGTTTGCTTGTATATTAAAATTTTCCATCAATCAAAATGTCAAAATGATACTTTTTTTTTTTTAGGACAAGTTTGCTTAATTATTGGGGTCGACAGGTTTGATTGTTATATGGCTTTTAAAATTCAATTTCGTCAACTTATATTATTTCAGTATTATAATACACTGAACATGAATTATTTTTTAATTGATTTTATGAAGTTTTTCAAGTATTGATGCATTTGACTGTTATAGAGAAGGAAAGTTTTATAGTATTTCATGAGTATTCATTGGTAAAAAGATGGTGATAAATCCTGATATGCATTTGAAATTCATGTTAATGTCTACAGAAGAAGAATTTCGTGTAAAAAAATGACCTAATATTTTTAACTGTAAGTCTAAAAAAGTTGCTGTATGAATAACATGATGTATCATATTTTGATTATTTACATTTCATTTTATCTGAAATATATTAAAGACCACTTCAGCAAATAATTTTTTTACTATTTGATTGAGTGTCCCTTGCAATTATAATAATGATAATTATTTATAAAACTACTTTGATACATAATTGAATCAATCCAGTTAAAATTTTTCATTGGTGCTCTGTCACTTAAGTACAATAACTTAGTCATAAATCCACTGTCATATGAATGCTACTTTTTTTGTTCAAATTTAGGTAGAGCTGTTTCAGTCTATCTGCATTAGATAAATTAATTTCTTTTCCCGTTAAAACTTGTACTGCAGATTTATACTGCATTCCAATAATTTTTCTTTCAGGTTTAGAAGAATAATTTTTAACAGTATTTAATTTTTTTTTATCTATTAGAAGATAAATCTTAACTAGATTTAATCTAAGTAAGAAAATTATATAAAAAAGGAAAATTAAAATTTTGCTTAAACTTTCATGACTGCAACTTCATTAATTTGGAGTTTTAATAATATTTTATTTTAATTCTTTCTATTTTTTAATTTGTAACTACTTTTATTGGTGACCTTGTGGTTTGCCAGTAATATTGGTTATATTTGATTTCACTTACATAGCATAGAAGTTATTTCAAGTCAATGGTTCTGCCAAATTGTCAGACATTAATTGTGAGACTTTTATTTTATTATATATATTTTTTGTTGTTGTTGTGTGCATGAATTTTACTGCACTTCATTCATTGACATATGTCGCTCATTTAACTGTGCAGTATTGAAAATTTATTTCTTGTGTATGACACAGTATTAAACAGAATCCTTATTCCTTAACTTTCAACAATTGAAGTAACTCCACGACTAAATTTTTGATAAAGCTATGGAAATGGTTTGAATTTCAGATCAAGTATAGATAGAAAGAAGTTAAAGAAAAAATATTTTAAAAAATTGACAAAAATCAGGACACAATTTTGTAATTATTAAATTTATATCATTAGAAAATAGTTTTTGGTTTTTAGAAGTTAATAAAAATATAATAAGGTATAAGAACCATTTTCACTCAATAATATTTTTGAAAGTTCACGAGTAAAAAAAATCTAAAAAAGCCCTCGCATTTATTTGGAACCCCCTCCATAAATATAATTAATTAGAAATAGTATTCATTAATTAATTAAAAAAGTGTCTGAAGATGTAAATTTACTCTTTCCAAAGTATATAACTACTAACTTATTAACTATGGGCTAAATAGTCTGGCTTGAAGATCACCAACTCACACAGACACACATTCAGTCATCATTAATACTGAATTTGTTAGCCATTTTAATTATAGTTATTAATTTTAAATATGCACTTATTTCATATTCCTTGTTTATTTTATGACATCACTATAAATAATAATGATTTTTTAAAACCATTCTTCTGAGTCGGTTTGGAAACCAAAAATTTTATTTCGAATCTTTTATAGAAAGCATTTGATCACTATATGTTATAGAAATGTATATTTTAGCATTTAATAGATAATTTACATATGTAAAATATTATTTCTTTAAAAGATAAAAGGATTATAAATTATTATTACATATGCTATAAAATATCTTCAAATATATCCGAGATAAATTCCCTGAAGTTAAATAATTCTTATCGAAATAAAAAATGTTTAAATCTTGCATTTTGTGGGCCATCCTTCATGAAAAAAAGCTTAAGAAAACTGAAATTAATATGTTTTTTTTTTTTTTTTTAATATCAAACAGTATCACATTTAAGAATTTCAAAAATGAGAAGATATGAATTATATAAAGCTCACATTCTAACTAATATATAAATTGTTCCAGCTCAAAATTCAGCTGTTGAGTTAGCTTCAAAATAACTTATTTCTTCTTTTTTTTAAAAAATTTTATGTCTTACATATTTCTGAACTTTAAAAAAAATTCTGCTTTTTAAAGTTTTAATATGATATATAATGAGATTGAAATCAAACTAATGATAATGTTTTAAAGGCTGTTTGTATAAAAATGTGATGCTTTTCACACTTGATGAAAAGTGATAAAAAATTTTGCTCATTTGATTCATTACATAAAAATGCAATTATTATCTTCAGGTGGCTGATATTTAAAAGGGGAGGGGGTTACTTGCCATCATTTTGTGCTTTTGAGGTGCAATTTTTTACCTATTTATTTATTCTTAAAAAAATCTTCTTTTTCAAAAATCAGCAAATTAAAATCAAAAAGAAAATTATTAATTAATTCAAAATAAAAGAAAATACCAATAAATTAAAACTTGATGCTGAGTAGTGTGTGTCATAGAGTAAAAATCTATATATAGCTATCTTTTGCATTTACAGTATTATTTGTATGCCATTGTCAAAAATAATCAAATTATTAGAGAATCTGTTAGCATATAATCATTGGTGATTGGGTAATACATGAGTGTACTTAATCGTATTATAAGTAAAAATATAAACAAGTACATTTATTTTGAATTGCATTTTTCTACTAAGAAATTGTAAAAACAATATGCATTTTTCCAGGTAAAAAAGTAGTAGAAACAGGGGAATTTGAGATTTTTTTTTACTTAGATGTTTCTAAAAATGATATGTATATTACTAATTTTGTCATGGTACTGTAATTTTTTATTTAATTGTTGTTGGATACAAAAAAATTAATAATTATTGAATATATATCTGTTTGATTTATTTTATTGTATCTAATTTTAAAACTTTTTTTTAATTATTCTGTTTTTGTTTCACTTTTACAAAATTGTATTTTTAAACTATTACAAAACTGTCGTAGGATTCATTTGTACTCTTCTTTGAAGTATCGGGACCTTAATGTAACAATGTAATGTCTGGTTGTATATTTAATTTTTTATGTATCTTTTTTAATAGATCTCTCAAAGAATAGATTAAGTGAACTTCCAACAGAAATATGTGGATGTGTATTGCTCGAAGATTTGGATTGCTACAACAATGTCATACGCTCAGTGCCTGATGCTGTTATACAGTTGCAGTCATTAGCATACATTGATCTCAGGTGGGGTTACTTTAAACTTTCCCTTATCCATTCTTTATATGAATGGTCCTTGTTTCAGGTGAAGAAATGCATTTTTCTCCCTCGGATTCTCTATATTTTTTTAAAGCCAAGCACTTTTTTTTCAATTAAAATTGCCTTTTGATGTTTAAATTATCTTTCATAATGGAAATTTTGAAATGATTTTTTTTAAATTTTTAGTTGTATTAATCTAGCAATGTTATTAAAAGCATTAATTGTGTTTCTTTTAATAATAAAATGTATTGTTATTTAATTTGTTTTAAGTTCATTTCAGAGTTTATTTGCTTTTCAGTCGCAACCAACTTACTGTTATACCAGTAGCTTTCTGCCATCTTCCATTACAAGTGTTAAACTTGAGGAATAATAGACTAGTTTCAATTCCAGAGGAAATTTCAGCCATGAAATGCCTCCGAGATCTGGTAAGAATCCTTTAAGCAATTTTAACTTCCTTATTGACTTCAGAATAATATTATTTTAATATTAATTTGATGCATGGCATATTCTGTACCAGATTAGAATAATCATTTAAGAACTGATTATATAGGATGTATGGTAGCTTTATTTGAAATGCATATTTATACTGTATAAAGATTAGTGAGAGTTTTTTTAAATAATTGATAAAATAATAATAAAAAAAGCCCACCTTCATAAAAAAATCTCTTTCAATTCTAAATTATTTTTCTGCTTTAAAAAGCTTTTAAAGTTTTTCAGTGAATAAATTAGTATGTTAAAGTAGGTAATTTTATTTTTGAATGTATCTTTCTGCAGAAGGCACAAAATATTAAATTAATTTCCCTTTTTTATTATTTTTTAATTATATTTTCTGTGTCAACAATGCTTAGTCCCAAAGACTAAAATAGGGAGAAAATATTTTTGGACTTCCCCTTCATTAATGTTGTAAACATTTAAAAATTTGTGAGAAAAACAACCATTGCATGAAAAAGGTGTTAACAGAAAGCTTAATAGTGATATAAATAATCTTTTAATGTATATGAAATATTGTATGTTTGATTGTCACTTAATTTTACAGGATGTTAGTTGCAATGAAATCACAATAGTTCCACCACAACTGGGTTGTGTGACATCACTGCAACGCCTCAATTTAAAGAGGAATTTGCTTTTAGAAATTCCCATTGGTATGTTTATTCTTCTAGATAAGTACAGGATTAATGATTATAAAAATATAATGCTAAATTTGTACTTTGATTGCAATTTTTCTGTTTATTTCTATATATATATTCTGTTTATTTTTATTTTCAGTCTATGTTGTGTAATACATTCAGTCAGTTTTTATTCATACAATTTACAATGTTTAATAAATTTTTTTTTTAAGGGAGGCTTTTTTTTATTGTAAATGTAAACAATATTATGTAGTATTATGTTTTTAATGATCTGTTTATTGACTATTCATTTTCCTTTATTATTATTAGAATTAATGTGCTGAAAGAATTGGCTTATTGAAAATATCTTTTATGATTTCTTGAACTCCATGATTTTCTAATTGATGCCGAATGATTAGTAGGTCTGGCCAATGACTGAATTACTTCAGCACAATACATTGTCACAGATTAATCGAGATTTCTCAATGTATCATATTATTATTCTTTATTTATTGCAATAAGAAACTATAAATATCCTCTCTTAGTATATTCACTTGTCAGAATACCTTGAAAAAAGTGGAATTTTCAGTTACTTTGCTTTTATTAATATGATTAAAATATTTGAATTTTTCCTTCTAATAAAATTATTAAAATCTAATAATATTAAAACCATTTCAGTAGAGCATGTTGCAGTAGCATTTTGTTTTAGCAATGGCTGGGTTCCTCAGTGTATCAAAATATTTTATTTCTTGAATAGTAGAGTAATTTTTTAAATACTACCTCCTCTAATGCTTTTCTTAGAAAATTTCAGCTCCTTTTATCTTTTATGTGCATATAAAATATTTATGCCCTTCACACAGTAAATTAAGTAGTTTTGAAATCTGAAGTCTAATGTCATAAAAAATTAATTTAGAATAGGTATAAAATAAATTTTTATTTAAGGAGTACTTGGGGCAGATTTCGCTTAGCTTAAATATGCAGTTAGAATTTAAACTCAATTTAAAGCTAAAATCATTACTGCTAAAGAAGCTGGAAAATAAAATTTCAGAAATTAAAGGTAATTGCTTCAGAATATGTAGGAATATTAAAAACATTTCGAGCAAAAACAGAAAGCTGATATTTTTGAAATTTTGATTTTTTTTCCATTGTATTGGTAATTGGCACAGCCTGAATGATTAGTGCCGTAACAATCTTTTGCATCTCTATTATTTTAAAATTGTATTTATTTTATTTTCTATTTAAAATTGTGCTTTTGTATTTATCTTGCCTTCAGTTACCTTTTATTTATTTAGTAGTAAAATATTAATAATCGTATTTTTTCCCAAAAGAAATAGTCTGATGCTTAATGAATATGACAATTTTATTTATATTACTGCTTTTTAAAAGTTTTTATATGTAAACACAACTTATACTTCATAATTTTTCTCTGGGAGTTTGCCAATAAAAAATTTAAGAATGCGATTATTTTGCATTATTTTTTATTTAATTTCATAGTTAAATTTTTTGAATTTTTATATTTATAACAGTTTTTTTCAATTCATTTATTAATCTAGTGTAAAAACTTTTTTTAAATTCATATCTTAATAATAATATTTTATTATTTTTTCATCTTTTAAAAAATTTTGGCATTCTTTATACATATTAATAAATCCTGCAATTTTTACAGAGTTATGTCATTTACGGCTGGTTCATCTTGATGTGTCAGCCAATCGTATCTCTGCTATTCCTACTCAGTTGCGTTTCATGACTTCCTTGCAAGATCTCATCCTTGACCATAATCCTATGACATTCCCTCCAGCTGTTGTGAGCATTGCTATTTGTTCTTCTAAATTTATTGTATTATTAGATTGTATATTATTTTTGTGATCAGTATGAAAACATTTGATGTCCAAACTATGATTTATTGTCATTTTTTTCTTTCTTTCAGCTCTGTAAAAGGGGACGCATACATGTCTTCAAATTCCTAGAAATTCAGGCCATCAAAGAAGATAAACGAGGCATTGTTTTGGAAACTGAATTCCATAAATTTAGAAGTCCATCTATCCTGTAAGTCTATTATTGTGGACAAGAAATGATGTGGGCAGTACAAATATTCATACTGTGCTGCAGACCATTGTATTTATATTGATTATCTTCTCAAACCATAAATTTAACATGTTAGTTTATTGTAAGTTAATGTTTTAACATTAATTTGCAGAAATGATATTTGTTAATTTTTTTTGATGATATACATGCTATGCCAATAGCA
Source organism: Argiope bruennichi (assembly GCF_947563725.1). NCBI lineage: Eukaryota > Metazoa > Arthropoda > Arachnida > Araneae > Araneidae > Argiope > Argiope bruennichi. Next base: position 4,235,394 of record NC_079159.1, on the reverse strand, counting down.
TATTTTCCCTTTCGTATAGAATGGTTATATAAGCTGAAATATCAGACTTTTAGAATGTCCCTCCGTAACCTCCCTCCCTGAATTTGATGTATTTTTATTGCAGTGCAGATATTTTATTTGGCTATTTTTTTTTTATATCTTCATTATATGATGGTGATATTTACTATTAAATTGGAAAAAACTTTCTAATTTTTTTTAATGATTTGGCATTTATTGTATCAGTGTTAAAATAATAAAAATTTTGTTAGATGCTGTATGATTTGACAGATATTTAAATAAACATTTTACTGAGTGAGAAATATATTCCAAAGTGTAATAAAGCTATTTGAATTATTCTGCATAGTTAAGTATTTCTTCCCATTCCCAAAAATATTTTTTTTTCTCTATCTTAATATTGTCAATTGCTTTTTGTTTTTTACAATTAATATGTTATTATGTTGACTTTGAAACATATTAAATCTTTTTTAGATTTGTATTTGTGTATATTATTTATCTCCCCAATAACTGAAGGAGATTAGATTCCCAAAATTGATTCATAAGCTAGCTGATATTCCAAACTTATGATTGATGGAAATTATTTATATTATGAAATTTTTATGAGTGTCATAATTTGTATATCACTGTGATTTTTCAAGATATCCCATTCTGCATTTATCATAATTATTTTTATTTTAAGGGATCCTGAGCTAAATTGATTGTTCAGTATTAAAATTATCCATTTATATAATTTTAAGCATAAACATCTTGTGTGTGCAAGATGTTTTATTCACTATTGAAATTTTATGAATGTAAGGATGTAAATGTTTTTTGATAATTTTGCTTTCAGGTCAGATAGCAGGTTAACAAATGGTTTTGGCCCTAGTAGTTGTTGTCGTAAGAGCTACACATTTGACTCTGGCTATAGTACATCAGATGGTGATTGCCGATCTCAAGAGTCTCAAGATGTATGGCTTCTTCCTTCATTTTCCATTGTTTATTCTATACTGTTATTCAAAGCTATTTTTATTATATAAAATTATGCTACATTGCTATTTAAAATATTAACTGAGCTAAGAAATATCATTTTGTGTTGGAATTTTGCTGAAAGAATCTTACTGATCTGCAGTGTTCTCTTTCCATATTATTGTAAAATTTAACACCATAAATGAAAAATTCTTGGAAGATAAAATACGTTTATTTTCTCTTAAGCTATTCTGTGTAAAATTAAGTATTTCTGCCTTTACTGACAATGGAGCATTTCTATCATTTGATTATATTTGCCATTCTTTAATTTTTTTTCTGTAACTTGTACATTTTCCCATTAGGTTTTTCAGCTTATTTATGTAATAGATATTTTTTTTTCTTTTCTTTAATAGCTGAGTGGTGGTTTCAAGAAACCATCAGTTGAATCTCCTCGCTGGGAAACTACTGGTAATCTTTCCATTAGAAATCAAAATACTAAGTAAGTATTATTTGTATACTTACTTTGTTTACTTACTTATACAAAGTAGTGCTTATATATATATTTATATGGGGAAAGGCAACGACTAGCATTAATATGTGAAATATATTTATTAAGATTAAAGGACAAACATTACTAACATATAACATATAAAGATACATGAGCGTGATGCATCATCTCTCATCGCCCAACTCTCGTCTGCCAATAATGGTGGGAAAGCATCACATGATTAATGATGTAACATGGCACCATACAGGATACGAGATCTGTTAACAGTTCCCACATCGACCGTCATGACAGGATAGGCGACCTCGTCTTAAGGTATACAGCACATTGAAGTAAACATATCATAAAACAGTAAATACTGAAAAAATAATAAGATGCAAATTGAAATATTTACAAGATATAAAAAATAGTCATACCATCTGTGACAGCTTAAATATATAGCAATACAATAGTGTGCACAGAAAATTTTGAATAACTAACTAAAAATAAAAATAACATTAGTGTTGAGCATATAAAAATATAATAACACAAAATAAGTAGAGAAAAAAATCAAAGGCTTCTTTCGTCCAAATACACACTCACAAAAGGAAAATAGTTGTCTTTTTCTTTAAGTAGTGTTCAGTTTCTGCACAAGTTGAAGTTTTTGATGGTCCATCGAAGAAATAACACTTTTCAACATCATATATGTTGTTTGCTTTAATTTTCATCACTTTATATGGTCCAAGACCAGGGCCAAATTGAGTGCGCTTTATTGCAACAAGATCATTCAATTGAAATTTTTGAGCATATTTGTGACACAGATTGTAAGTACAGCAATTTTCTTTTTGGATTTTGAGGATTTGTTGTTATGCGTCTTTACTGAGTTCATTACGCTGTTGAAGAAATGCAGATTGGATCTCTTCGTTCACATTTTCGAGGATTTTTATATTATGCTCAGATTTCATTTTAGTTCCAAACAGAATTTCGAATGAGGTAGAATTGATACTTCGTTGAAATGTAGAATTTATAATTTGCTGAATGGCAGCAACATGGCTATATCATTTTTCAGCGTTTTCTATGGATAGCTTGGAGAGTATAGCTATGACAGTAGAATTAAGTGTTTCTACCTGACCATTTGATCTCGGAAGTCCAGCTGTAATGGAAATATGGGTGTTATGCTGATGCCGACAATATTCTTTGAATGACTTGGATGTGAAAGCAGTACCTCTGTCCGTAATGATCCTTGAAGGATTGCCGAAAACAGATCTTTGGCATTTGAGCTTATTGAGAACTTCAGCCGTGTCGGTGGACTTGATCAGATAAAGCCACACAAGCTTCGTAAAGGAATCGATGATTGTCAGAATAGGCTTATATTTCTTAGAAGTGCTGGGGAGTGAACCCAAATGATCAAAGGGAGTGTCGTCTTTGTCAAGTAAATGCAAAGTGCCATCTAATTTGCCACGTTTACTGTTATTTAGGGCAAGCCTTTGAGATATGTCCAAAATTGTTACAGTTAAAACAATGCATCTTACTGTTACTAAGATTCGATTTTGATTCTCTTTGTTGGACAGGAATTTTATATATTGTGCCACATCTTTGGCTGTCACTAGCATATTTAGAATACGACGTCTTTGAATTATTTGCATTTATTGCACTTACGATAGTTTCGAAAATTCGTACTTTTTCTTTAAACTCAGAAAAACATTTTGCACCATAAAGAATAATTTAATCAGAAGGGGAGCCCTGTATCCCATTTATTATGTATTGAATAACAGAACATTCATCAATAAGAGTTTCAGACTGATTCGCAATTTCAAACATGGCAATAAAATATTGCATAGAAATTTCATTCGAGTGTATTTTATGTCTTTCTAGTTGTTTATGTATTTCAATAGAAGTTACTTTATCGGAAAATTCATTAATTTATGCACTTTTAAAAGCATGATATGAATTTAGATTTCTTTGAGAAAATAAAAAAGATTTAGCAGTACTGGAAACTAACCTCTTTGCAAAGATTAATTTTTGTTGTTCGTTTAAAGAAGGAAAAAGTGAAAAATTCTCTTCAACATCACAAAAAAAAAAAAAAAAAAAAAAAAAAAAAAAAACCTTTTTATAGAATAGGAATCATTGCCTGTGAAGTTTCTACAACTACCACAGAGATCACGCAGTAAAAAACAAGACTGAAGGTTTATTTTATTCATCGTTTGGTTATTCGAGGGATCATTTTCAAGTGATTCCCTATTTGTGCCAGTAATTAATGCCTGACTGTTATTTATGAATGTTTCGGGGATGGGAAAGGAAGAATTATTACCGGCATTACTAGATGAACTTTCAGTTTGAGAAATTGTTGAGGAAACAAAGGTTCTTCCTCTATTTCCGATAAAAAATTAATATCTAGTGAGTTCTGAAATTCATCTAAATTATTTTGGGCTTTAAAAATATTTTCACACAAATCATCTTTGTTACTTTCGTTTACTTCTAAATGTAATAAATCAGAAACGGAGATGAAATCAGATAAGGAAAAATTCTTCAGCAATTCTTGTTTATGTTTTTCTACATCTAAATTTTCAAATCTTTCAAAATTTCTCATTCTTTTTTTGGGAAGAATGGTCAAAATCTGAAGCTTAACACAGTGTTAAGCAGTTTTATTGAATTAGTTTTAGCTTTTTTAGGGAGTTAACGATTAATTGAATATCACCTAATTTTAAAGACATTTTAACTAATTAAAACAGAACTAATACACATTCAATTGGGATTAAAATTTAAAGGGAGAATGCAATAAAGCAATGCACTATAAATTACAAACTTATTAAGAATCACATTTATTTAGAGTGGAAAACTTGGGGAAAAAATTGCACCTACGTGGTTGGGAGCAGTTGAACTATTCACTCCTAAATGATTCGCACATTTTCATATAATTCAGTTTCTTCTGTAATTTAGAAATGTTGAACAGGATAATGTTCCTTTTTTAAAGCAACCAATATATGTCAGCACAGTTGCACAAGAGCACGAAGTAATTGAATCTTGAATGTTTTCACTTGAATCATATCCATCAAAAACATGCACTAACGTCCATTCATAAGTCCAGTAAATCATCCACAGCAAAAATCCATTCTAATCAAAATTTTTAGTGTCATAAATTGTACTAACGTCCATAGCTTTTTCAACAATTTGGCAGGATTTGCTAGGGGTATTCACATGAAAGGCCGAACCCCCAAAATGTGGGGGAAGGCAACGACCAGCATTAATATGTGAAATATATTTATTAAGATTAAAGGACAAATATTACTAATATAGAACATATAAAGAAACACGAGCGTGAGCTGTATGTCTTACAGACTCACTGCCCAACTCTCGTCTGCCAATAATGGTGGGAAAGCATCACGTGATTAATGACGCAACATGGTGCCAAACAGGATACAAGATCTGTTAACAGTCCCCACATATATATATTTGTTAATTTTTCCTCTATTGTGGTATGTTTCTTATTCTTAGAAGAAATTGAATACTAGTCCATTCTTCATATTCATGTTAATTAATTTGAAAGCTAATATTGGCTACTATTACATTTACTTAAGCTGAAGGGGTGGAAAAAATCCAAATGAATTTGGTTCAGTTTACTGTTTAAGAAGTATACTAATATTTTAGAAGATTTTATGCCATTAAAAACTTTTCTTTTTGTACAATGGCATAATACGATTCCCTCTAATCTTTGAAGATTCTTTGTCTCTTATATTTGGAAATTCTTATATCTGTTATATTTAAAGAACTTAATTTTTCTTGAAGTCCTTGAAAAATAAGCAATTTTTTTTGTTGTTGTTGTTATTGTTGCATGTGAATTGGAGGGGGGAAAAACCCTCCAATTTTTAAAAAAGTTGTTCTAGGATTCAGATGGTATTATAATGGTGGATATCCAGAGAAAAGTGGTAAAAATTAAATTTGAATTCAACATTTGGTCTCACTTATTCTGAATACATTCTCTGACAATTGTTTTGCTTGAGAATGCTATAGTTTAATGTTTTTTATATAACTGCACTAATATTTTATTTTTCCACTTCAGATTAAATATCTGTCTCTTTTTTCTGACAATCAACTGTTATTGTACCATGTAAATGCAGAACAACATTTTTAAAATGGGATTTCTTTTCTGAATACAAATTCAGACAGGTAGAAAAATTCTTATAATCATTTGTTTATAAAGAAGTTAACTTTTATGCATGTCCCTCCCCCCATTTATTAATAAAAATTTTATAGTAAAATTGAAAAAAAAAATTATTTTTCAAATTTACACTTTTCTATAATTTATTCCTGTCCTATATAAACTATCTTAGCATTCAAGAGCTAATTATATACCCTTTTTAAAATTTATAACTTTTTAATTTAAACTTTTCATCTTAGATTAATAGCTTTTTTTAAAAGAAAAAAAAATCTAGCATGAGAGCACTTTTTGTACAACTTGAACCAATTAAATTGCTGTTATATATATATATATATATATTGACATTTTTCATGACAATTTAACTGGGCAATTGGTTTTTCATTGGGAAAAGAATGTAGATGTAGGAGCTTTGTCAATTATCCATCTTATCTCTCTGAGTAGCATGTGAAAAAGGGGGGGGATGCAACAAGCAGAGTTGCCACACAACTGCAAGAAATCATGAATAAACCTTCCCTTGTTAGCTTTATTGGGGGGGGGAATGCAATGAAATTGAAAATTTTTGAAAAAAAATGGGGGGGGGGATGCTTATTCCAAGTGCATCGAACATGTTCTACCAAAAAATGAAGAAAAGCATAAGGAAAGGAAACACATAGCGGATAAAATTAAATGATTTAAAATTAAAAAGGATAAAAATTGAAGAAATGTCTTTAGAAATTTATAAGCAAATTGTTTAAAATAGCATAAAATAATAGAAGTTTTTATGCCTGGCAGAATCAAATAATTTTAGGAATCGAGTTTTAGCAGAATAATTTAAAATGTAAATTAAGTTGTATTGATGACACACTATTTCCAGTTCATTTGCTTAAATGTAATTAAAGGTTCTTGATTTGTATCAATTTCTTAAATTTCCTCCTTCGTTCTGCCAAGCATTGATCAAAAGTAAAATTATATATTCTTATGGGATTAGCATTAAAAAAAATTGTTTAAACTGAAATGTGAATGTATTTGTAAAGTGGGCATCTGATAGTAATTAATTTGAAAATAGCATCAAGTATTTGATGTGGAGCTGCATATATTGTCATTTTAGTGTGGAACACAATAACACACACAAAAAGTAGAGCTAAACCAATTTATTAACTCAACTCAGAACACAGTGACTGACAGATCTTCTGCTTTTATACTAGCAGGGAAAGTTCCAGCATACTTTTCTGGAAACAGTATGAAAAGTCCAGAACACTTATTGGTAAACTAAAGAAAGGTCCAGAATCTTCTGGGACTTGAAATAAAGGAAAACTTAAAATCAAGGAATTATATATTTACACAAACTGTGAATCTCATTGTCTCTAGTGGATTCGAACTTATGATCTCTTGATTATGAGATCAGTGCTATGACCATTCGGCCATGGAAAGTCGACTGCCTCTTTTCAATGCGGCAATATTAAGAATGCTCACCATGTGAACTTGAAAGTCACTTTGAATTGTAGTTTTAACTGAAGCTAAGCATAGCTAGTGATCTTAGTGCTATTCACTGAATTACTGAATTGAATACTAAATTGGTATTTATTGCGGGGCATAATTACATTGTTGTTTGAATGAAAACCAGTGCATTGAAATTTTAGTTTAAAGCCATAACATTTCAATAATAGCGATTTCTTTTGTGGTATACTTTTTAAATGTCACTTAAAATAGTTGCAAATTATCTTTCATAGAAAATTGATATTGCAACACAATAGAGGAAACACCACAGGAAATACGAGTTAAGTTTTCAAAAGTTGTAGGAAAGGTCAAGTGAAAAAAGATACGTGGACATTTCAGAGAAAACGCAGCATGTTTTGTTTGAAAAGAAAGGAATAAAAAAACTAAACTTGGTTTTACCTAAGCTGTGGATTTGCAAATATATATTTAATATTTATTTCAACAATTCCAAAGATAATGAACAAATCAGAAGATAATGAAACAAAGCATTTTTTACTTTGAGGAAAACTTTCACGGGAAAATGCAGTAACATTTGAAGAAAAACCAGTTAGAGTGAAACTTTCTTCCCAAAACTTTCTTGCAGACTCTCCAATAAACTTGTCATGCCAGAGAACGCCTTACATATATTTGGCTTACAATAAATATTTACTAAATATTAAATTTTGGTGTGAATTTAATATTTTTACCGAATATATCTTGTCATCCTTGGCGATTTATGACATAAGGTTAATCACATTAAAAAAATGGAATTTGTGCTTTGGAGATATTTTTCTTAATTGAGTGAAATAAAAATTTGACACAAAACTGCACTTGTATTACAAAATCCCATACCTAATTTGATATATTTAAGATACTGCATTTGTGAATTGTCGCGTTTACATGTTTCTGAAAGTAAAGACCTATAGATAGTCATCTTTTTTTTTTTTTTTTTTTTTTAAACTTTGTGATGTGTCTACACTATAGATGTTAAATCTGTGAATCTTATCAACCTAGTTCTCTTTGATTTATAATTATTGTATTAACTAATATTCGAATAGACGGACTTTCTCAAAACAGATTTTAATTAAAATTTGATAAAAATCCGCAAACTTAGTGTAAAAATTGTATATCAAATTTCAACAATCTTGCTCAAAGCGTTTTCTTGTTTCTTTGTTATAGATAAATAGACAGACAGACATTTTCCAAACATATGCTTTTTGAACTCAGGGAGGTCTAAATGTGGAGATTTGTAAATATCTCGAGTTCGAATTTTTAAACAATTACTATACTTTCTTTATACTACGTATACAAGAAAATAATCATCGAGAGAAATGAACTTGTATAAGGTATAGAATCTAAAAATGCCAAAATAAATAAATAAATAAAATAAATAAATAAAAAAAAAAATAATAAAGCCAGCTGTAATAATAGTGTTTCTCTACTCCTTTCTTGTTTTTCTGCTTATTATTTCTGTTCTTATAAATATCTATATACCTAGTTTTTTTTTATAAAAATAAAGGCAAAATAAAAGCGATATGTATCAGTTCATTAAATTAAATTTATAAATATCAGATGATTCTGTCAAATTTTTATCATTTTAATTTTAAATTGAAAATTTTAAGATTAGGAAAAAATAGTCAGTTATATCTTATGAGTTAATTTTTAAAAGTTTTTATGAGTTAATTTTTAAAACTGTACACATAAAGACATAAAAATCTGATATGTTTTTTTTTTAACTAATTCGAAATTCCTAACTGATTAATTATGTTTTCCAGCAATTAACATAGATGTTTGTGTTAGGAAATGGTAGAGGTTCCTTTCTCCTACAACTTGTGCAAATACCCCCCCCCCCCCTTTGTTTTTCCATTATGTATTTATATTAGTTATTATTTAAATCTCCATCAATTAAAAATATAATGCAGATTTAACTCTCTAATATTAATTCTATTGAGTTTGTTCATAAATATTCAAAATTTCCTTGTTGTATTACTAATTTTTTAAGATGATGTTGCCCGTCTAAATAAGTGACGAATTTCGATTCAATCATTAAACAAAGTTTTGTGTTTAGAAATTGCCATATCATATTAGAATATTTTGACTAAAATGTAAAAAGGAGTTTCTTGTCAAAGATTAAAATTATGAAACTACAAATTTAAAACTATAGCAGAAAAAAAAAGAAAATCCTGTACATAGAAAATACGAGGGTTTATGTACCAATGTGTGTACAAAGGTGCTTAATTTTTTTCACTAAGGTGCTTGAAAGTGCGTAATTTTAGCATCTATTTCTCACTATGCACCCTGAAGGCAGTAATCATTTATGTTTTTTATATTTTAAAATATGTAATTTTTATGGTCCTTGAATTTTTAAAAAAAAGTTCTTGAATGTCCTAAAATTTTTTTCTTCGATAATATTTTTATGCCAGTAATATTTTTTTTGCAATTTTATATAATGTAGAAAATATTAAAAGCAACAGAGTTTGCCTGATTAATGCAAATGAGTTTTAATTGTATATGGAAAAATGTCAGGTGTTACTGTTGATACTTGAGATTACAAGATGTGCAGTTATTAAGAAAGAATATTTTTTCATTATTATTTAATATCTATTAATTTAGATATTAAAGGAAATGTGTTTGAAGCTTATGTTAATAATAATCACTCTGCTATTAGAAAGGGGAATCTAAGGGGAGACCGAACTTTTCTCTTAATATTTTAAATTCTTTAATTATTGTATAGTAATAATTTAGTAGCTTTAAACATCTTGAAAGCTTAAAATTTATAATTAAAGATGTTTGCAGTTATAATAAATGATGCTTTTAAATATATATTAAGGAATCTATGGAATATATTAAAAATGTAAAAATAATTTTTGAACATGATTTTTAGCTTAATTAGATATATTAATTCAATTAAAGTAATTTATCAAAAAAATTTTCCTTTTTAAATAATAAAAATGAATACTAGTAATTTTATTGATATCTATTGGGTTAACCAAGACTAATTATAAAAAGAAAAAAGTGATAGGAAAATAAACGTGAGGCAGTATAGCATAAGGTTAATTTTTATTTTTATGAAAATGATTGACCCTAAATTGCATGTGATGGTTAAAATTAATGTTTTAAAACATATTACTAATTATTTTGCAATTTAAAATGAATGGCACATTATAATAATGTTTTTTAATGCTCTGAATTAATTTATTGATATGGCTTATTTGCAGTACTTTATTTAACTACATTCCCAGTAATGGAGAGGAGGAAACTCCTGAAGTGCTTTCTGTACAGACTTTCAAAGAATATAAGGAGGCTCTTAAAAAGAAAAGGGAAGCACTAAACATCTACAAGAAGACCGAAGAAAATGGGTTGGTCCTTTTTATTTTTTTATAGTTAATTGACAATCATGCTTATCTATACAAGCAATGCTTAATTAAATATTAAATATCTTCTGCTACCTTACATGCCAATATAGTTTTATGTAAATAAAATTCAAAATTAATAAGCCATTAAAAATGTTTTGCATCGGTGAAGGCTGAAAATGGTTTAAAAACTATGAGTGTCAAAATGGCTTTAAAATGTTGAAGATAAAAGCTTTTGAAGTTTTTTTACTTTTGCTTGAAATATTTATAAGTTTATGTTTGGTTTTAAAACTGCATATTTTGTCACATAAAGTATTATCTAAATAATTTTAATCATAATGTTCTTATGAATATAATGAATAATAAAACTCATTTGTTATTCATAATAAATTTCAAAATTCATAATGCTTCTAAAAATATAAATTATTTATTTAATAAACACTCTGCTATTAAAATTATTACTTATTTATTGTAATATGCCTTGATTCATCAATTTTTAGTTTTCATTTTATGGCATTATATAACAATCATATAATATAATCAATTATTTTGATATGAGAATAAAGGAATTTACAAACCTGGATCTTTTCTTTAATTAAATCTTTAAGTGTTGAATTGAATCTAACTATATACAGAAATAAAGACAAATGTGTGTTTGTGTTGGCATTCAGCAGGCCAGATTGTTTTATTTAATGCAACTGAATTTGGCACAAATATTCTTTGAAGGATAAAAATGTGCAAATCATAGAAATCAATTTAAAATTTTAATTATTAAGCAAAATTTTGGAATTTCCCCTGATATATTACACTATGGAAAGAATTTTGACAACATCCCATCTTTCAACTGATACTAATTCTATTAAGATATAAATTAAATATTTATTTTAATAAATTTTAAAAATATTTTAGGCATATTTTTTATCAATTTACTTCATATAAAATAAAAATGTTAAAACCCTATGAGCATGTATTGCTTGCATGGAGAAAATGAACTTTTATCGACATGTTAATATCACTTTGAAAAAATTTCAATTATAAAAATTTAAGTTAATTCTAACTGCTAACAAAACCTTAAAAAGTGAGATTTTCAGTGTGTTCTGTAAGAAACAAAGTAAACAGGAAATATGATATTTTCTAGAAAGATATATGCAAGAAAAGCAATTTTGTGAACTCAAAATATGTATATATATTATTAATTCAGTAGAATTTAAGGCTAGTATTATATATGTAATGTTGGATGTCCACTCTTAAATGAGTGTCAGCACTTAAGTTCAGATGAAAATTCAGATATTACTATCTTATAAAAATACACAATTTAAAGCATTGTATTTATAAGAACATGCATCAATCAGTGCTCGGAGTTTTCGAGATTGAAATTATTGGTTGACTTAAAATAGTGATATTCAAAATCTCATTTTCTTGGTCAGATTTATTGCAATAAATAGTAGATTAAAAAATTAAAAGTTGGAATGTCAAAAATATTTCACTAAATATAATTCTTTAGGATCAAAGGTAAAATGTAATGAAAACTTCATAATTTATTCAGAATTACATTTATTGACTAAAATGAAGTAAAATATTATTATTTAGTCTTTAAATCCTTTTTAAATAAAATTGAAAATTTAATTTTTTGATGAACTAGAACAGTTTTTATTGAATAATTCTTCAAGATATTATATAAGTTATAAAAAAATATTCTGAAATGCACATAGGATTTCAGTGCTGAACGATTCTGTTTTCTGTATTCACCTTTTTTTTTTTTAAGAAATCATGTTTGGTTTCAGCAAAATGTTTTTATTTTAATTGAAGTTTGATCACTTCCATTTCAATTTAAAGTTCAAATTTTACAGGAGCTGCATAAAATTAGAAAGATACATAATGCAATGAACAAAATAACACAAGAGTTCCTTAATAATATGAATTATATATGATTATCAAAATTTGCACTATAAAAATATTTTATTGAAGAAGTTAACTAGAGACCAATTTATATAAAATTTCAAAAATTTTAGTGAGTATTAATCCTGGCATTCCAGCTGGTTGCCAAAGGTGTCTAGTGTTGAATAAAATGAGGAATGGTTTGAAATTCATATCATAAAGAAATGGAACGATTTTATTGCTAATAGAGAACTGCTTCATAAGCTGAGAAATACAGCTTAAATTTAGAAAAATGAATACTTTTTATCGACAGTTATAAATTTTATATGGTCCAGTTTATAATATCACAACTATATATTTGACATACTTTAGGAATATGATAGTTTTATATTAATCTCCTATTATGTTTATGATTAACTGTTATGGTATAAGATAACTTTTTATGTTATAAATAATAAACTATGATTTTGCATAAAGTTTTAAGTTTTAAAATGTCAATTTTTTATCTTTTAGTTAAAAATTGTCATTGTTGTATTTTTTACTTTTTAAGAGTGGAACTTTCTCCAAAATTACAAGTTTCAAAAACCAAATCAACTGTTGCTTCGAAACAACCACTTCGCAGAAATGAAGTTCCATCTGTAAGTGCCATATTTTTTTAAAGATACTATGCATTCTATTAAAAGCTTGTTTGAAATAGCAATTTTATTTTTAAAAATATGCATAATGTAAAAAAATTAGAGTTCTTTGAATGTTATTTTTTTCCTTTTCTTTTCGAAATCTGTACAATTTTAGAAATATACCAATATTTTGTCAATATATTCATTGTTATTTATTTTTTATTTTCACCTTTTATCATCTTACTGTTTAAATTTAAGAATAAGAATTTAAAATAGGATGAACTCAATTCTGTGTGAACCAAGTCCTTCTTTTTCATATTAAAATTTGCATTAATCTCTAATTCTGTAATTTAACATTTAGTGTATAATAAGTATCACTTTTGATAGATATATTGATTGACTTATATCCCAACTCATGCCAGAATTTATTGCATTCCATTGTGTAGTCAGATTAATTAAGAAATAAATATTAACCAAACAGTTCTAAAATTTGATTATTAAAATTATAGTTTACTTATTATTATTTTTAAAATTGCTGTTATATTTATTTTATATAAAATTTTGGTATGATAACATTTACCAACTGAGGAGAGAAATCTATTATTTTTTAAGCTTAACTATGTTAATTTAATTTTGGATGTTTCAGGTTTTTCAAAATTGTTATTATTAATTATTAGTTAATGTAGAAAGTAAGTTAGCAAAATTTAAATATTATGTATTACTACTTGTTGAATGTCTGGAATGCTGAAAGGATTTGCTATTAATTTCTATTCATGATTCAAGAAACAATTTCTTATGATCTAACAATTTTTAACTGAAAGCTTTTAAATTTACTTTTTGAAATGTAATTGAAATGTTGAACTATGAAGAATATTTAATCTATGTAGTTTTAGGTTAAAAAATGTGAATATATGTTAGCTGTATTTTGAAAATAAACATTAGAAATGGACAAAGTTAGACTGCTAAGAGGTTTAATTATTTTTCAATTTTGAAAATTTGTTTTCTGAATTTCTTTATTAGCATTGTTTTTCTATTATAATATTTTAATATTTCTATTAAAATCAATTCTTTCCTCAAATGAATCAATTTCTCCACTTCAGGTGGAAGAATCACCCAGAGGAAACAGTAGTCCCCTAGTCAATACTTCTATAGATAACTTGCCAAAGAATATACATGTACCAAACAGTGAAATTGATAAGGTAAGAATATCAGGTTTTATATCAAAAATAGTTTTTGTGCATGTTTTTGTAAATTATTTTTTGAAAAATTGTAGAATTAACATGAGGTTTTTATTTAAAGAAAAAAATCATTAAAATCACTTTAATTTTAAATTTCATACTTGGCATTTCCACTCTTTTTTCTGCTTACAATTATACTAATAAATATTTAAGAAATTTTGTTGTAAAAATACATTTGAAAATTAATATTGTTATGCAAGGAGGTTAAGGACTATCATTATCTCTAGTTAATTCAAGACTTGATATTTTATCATACATTTTAAATAGTAATAATAACTAGTGGGTAATTTTTTTTTTAAAGTTATTACTGCTTAGTTTTAATGATTTGTGACTTTTATAATTTGAAAGGCTATGATTTCTATTAAACAAATATCCCTAAATATCAGTAAATTAATGAAGGAAAGAAATTTAAAAATTGAAAACTTTTTTTTAAATTCTCTAGAAATATTGTGCCAGTATATGTTTCAGGATTCTCATAGTCCTTGAAAATACTTGAAAACTCCTTGAATTTTATTTACTATACTCTGAGCTCCAGAAAAGTACTTGATTTTGCATTAGGTTCTTGAAAAGTCTTCAATAAAATTTTGAAAAGAACAGAAGTGAAAAGAAAACCAGCTTCTGACTTGATTTTGCTTTCAAAGCTCTATCAGTTTAAACCTGTGGAAATAGTCTTCTTTTCATATGCTCTTTAATAAAGGTGTTATCTTCTTTTCCACCCACATAAAAATTGTTGATCTTAGCCAAGATTGTTAATTATACAAATGCTATTTTCTTTCTCCTTTTTTCAAACCTGGAACCTAAGCATTTGTGTGTTGTAGTATGGTGATGAAAATCAATTATACATTTTGAGTAAATTTTTTTTGGAGTGATTGAGAGCAAAATTTGACAAAGAAGTAATTTTAGTAATAAGATTTCATACCAAATTTCATATGTAAGTTGGTTGGCTTTTGAGTTATAACATTTACATGAATCCTAATGTAGAGAATGATAGATGATCAACCTCTTGAGAGATTTGGTGCAAAATTTGGTGCAAATTTACAATTTAGATATTAAAACTGTTAATAACAAATTTTGTTTCTATCTATTTGTTTACTGTAGTTATCATGTTCACTTTCTCTCAGACAGCCTGTGAGACATGCTTCTTGTGAATGGGTTTCATCAAAATTTTATAAAAAATTACAAATTTGGTAGGAAGACAATATACCAATTTCATCCATTTAGTTTATTAACTTTTTTTTAATGATCTTGTTCATAGACAGGTATAAATAATCTTGTTCATAGACAGGTATAAATAATCTTGTTCATAGACAGGCTTTTTTTCCCCAAGGATGTCTGAAATTTGTCGATTCGTCAAAATTCGAGATAAAAGTTTTTGATGATTACATTAATTTCTCTTTGTTTTTTCACATAAATGTCCTTTTTTTCTTTTTTTCTCTGGGTATTTTGGAGGAAATAAAAGCAAACAAGATATTACCACCACTGCTGTATAGGAATCTTCAATAGAATCAACTGCTAAATATAATATTATGTCACAATGTTTCAATGCAAAACTGAAATAGTCTTTGAAATGTGCAAAGAGTTATTATTTATATAATTTGCAAGGAGTGTTTAAACATGCTCTGGTAAATATACCAGATAAAATTCCTGAAAGGTTCTCCTGTGGGCTAACAAAATGCTCTTGCTTAATTTCATTTAGCTTTGCTCCATATATTAATGATATTTTATTTAACTGCATTGTTTTTCTTAATGTATAAGATGTAGTAATGACAGTTATTTTTATGGGTACTTTAGCAAATTGCAAAAAAATATTGTAGACATTTTTATATTTTCTCATGGGCAAGCTGATAAAAGAGGTTTTTCTGGTAATCAAAGAATTGAATACTTTATCAATCTTTAGAATCTAAATGTAATTGATAATAATAATATAATTGATTATTTGAAATGTTCTGAAAATTGAAATTAATTTGGATTCATGATGGAACTAAGATTGCAGAGAAGACAAAAATATTTCAGTGTACTTTTGGCTTTTAAATATTGAAAATAAATAAATTTAAAAAATAAAAGCACACAAAAATAAGGAAAAATTCTTACAACTTGCTGTTGAAGAATTGTTAAAAAAGCCCTGAAGAATTAGCAGAGAAGCCAAGTTGACAAATTATATATCTATCAATCAAACAGTTTTCACTACTTGGTAAAGGCGGGAAAACGATTTAGAATCTGAAAGTATAGAGGAAAAGTAATATGGTACTTAAAGAATTTAAAAGAACATTATCCCTCTCCCCTCCCTGGTATAAGGTTTTTTGCATTTTCAAACATAAAAAGTTAAAGTTATCTGACTCACATGTAAGAAGAGTTGCAATTTTTAGTTAGTTTAGAAGAGTTGCTCTTCACATTGTTATGAAGAGTAAATTGTGATGAAAATATGAATAATGTTTATTCTTTTAAAGCATTATTCACAATTTAAAAAATTTCAAAGTATCAAATTGTGTATATATTTCTTTATAATTTTTTTGTTTATTTTATCAATTATTTATAAACTGAAATTCAAAGTAGTATTGCAATTTAGATAGAATTTCATATTTAACTCTTTTTGTAACTAAGTTGTTAAATTATTTATTAATAATGATCAAATCTTTATTATTCAAATTGCCTTAAAAATTGTGGGAGTAGCTCTTAAAAAAATCCGTAAATTTTTATACTGGGAAATAGTGGGAATGCAGTAAAAAGATCTCTGAAAGTCTTGAAGCTTTTGAATTTTTTCTTCTGTAAGATTGCTTGAAACCCTGCTTTTTCATGTCTATTGAGAGTTAATGTACTTTTTTATTACTAGCTTAAAGGAATTTTATGAAAGTAATTGCTTACAATATCTTTTTTTTATAACACAATAAAAATTTATTATTTAATTTTTAGTTAATTATTTAATTTTTTTTTTTTTTTTGAATTTTGAAAACTTAATATTTTTTAGAATTTTATAGTAATGAATTAAGCAAAATTTACAGTTATCAGATTTTAGAGACAGTTGCTTGAAAATACTTAAATTTGACAGATTAATTATTTGTAGTGAATCATGCAGATTCTATATGAAAAACATCATTTATCCCGTTTATCTTTTGATTATTTTAAAAAGGTGTGCTTTGCTGAGAAGAAGGTTCTTAAATTGGAAGAGATTGGATCCTCTTCTGTAAATAAGGATTCAAATCAGAGCAATTTTGCTTGGCCAAAGAATTGTAAGTAGAAAACCTTGCACATAATTAACTAAAAAGAAATTTTTGTTTCATTTTGCATTACTTTGTCATGATTATTTCTAAATTAATGTATTTGGTATGTTATTTTAATTTATTATATTAAATATTTGAATATATTAACATGTATGAAATATTCAATTAATTAGCCAATTTTTGTGGTTTTTACCTTTTTGTTATGTATAAGTGTTTTTTTAGTTAAAATATTGAGAAAATATAATGTGTATATAGTTTTATGATATTTTTTAAAAAGGATGATGAATTATAAATAATTTTATATTGCATCATAACCATATTTCAAACTAGTTTTTTTTTTTGTATATTAAGTTTTATAATTTAAAGTTTAGCAGATTAAATGTATATTTACTTTTTGTCATGTTTTAAATGTATAATTAAGATAAAATAACTTTTTATTTCCTCAAATATGAAGCATAGAGAAAGAACTGTAAACATAAAAAAATTCAAACTTGAGATTCTGGCAAAACTCCATTTTTAAACCTTCCCGAATTAAAAAAACACATTTTTGGAAAATGTTTGTCCTCTGCGTCAAAGATAACTCAAAAAACACTTTAAGCCAGATGAAAGAAAATTTAAGTATGATTTTTACACTGAATTTGTAGGTTTTTATCAAATTCTGAGCAAAATCCACCCAGATGAAATCTGTCTGGCTGGCTGTTTAAATATATAAGTTAACATGATAGCTACAAAATGAAGGGATATAGATAAAATTCAGTACATAGATTTAACATTTACATTGTGGACACCTATCAAATTTTGAGCTAATCCAGTAAGGGTATTGACCTTCTGTTGATCTATACTTTCAGAAACATGATAAATTAAAAATACAAAAACCTAAATGTATAATAAATATATATTATGGATTTTGTGACTGTTGCAATTTTGTATTAAATTTTTGCTTCAGTCAGTTGATTAAAGTACATCCAAAACACAAATTCAGTTTTCGAATACAATTAACCACATGCCATGGATTAGTTAAAGAAAAAAACTCTCCAAGAATCCCGTCAGCGATTCAGTAAAAATGCTAAATTCATGCCAAAGGTTAATATTTCCTAACTGTCGTGTACCAATGCCATGCAAAGTGTTCTCTGGGATAACACTTATAAAGAGTATGCAAGAAGGTTTTTGAGACTATTCTTACTGTTTTATTTATTTTTTTATTGCAATGTATAAGAAGGATTGTATAAACATACTTTTTAATTAACATTTTAAATTTTTTTTAATGAACATACTTTTTTTAATTTTTACTTAACAATATTTCTTGTAGTTAAACATTGAAAGATTGTAAATGATACTCAGAAATATTAAAGAAATTATTGTATTTGGGATGAATATTTATTGCACCAGACACAATTATAATGTATCTTATATCTTATACAATTATAATGTAATTATATGTTATTTATTTATTCTAAGAATAAAATCAACACCTTATTCCTAGGCATTAAATTTTGAACATTTTGCATTGATTTTTATACTTTTTTGGTACAACCATTGTTCATGTTCTTTTCATCTTTGAGAATGTCTTATATAATTATTTGACAAGTCTTATATAATCCAAAATTTAAACCATTTCACCCATTTGATGATGATATCACTTTTCATATATATATATATATATATATATATATATATATATATATATATATATATTTCATTTTGGGATTTAAATACAGTACACTCCCGATTATCCGCGGAATTGGGTGGCGCGGCCGCCGCGGATAACAAAAATCGCAGATAATCCGAAAAAAGCTAAAAACGGGTATAGCAAAAGAGAAAACAGTCATTCCAACTTTGAAAAATCGTTTTATGTACCATAAAACGTAAAATAAACTGCAGGAAATGTTTAACTATCGATTAATATTTTAGTATATCACGCAAAACTAACCTAAAAGGCATTTTGTTAATGAAAACAGAAAGTGCTTTGTACTTACGAGAGGCGTCAAGGATACACAGAAAAATTAATACATATGTATTGTTTTAATACTGTAATGTATTATGTAATTACAAAAGCATAACTGTAAAACTGTACCTTTTTGAAAAAATCAGTCAAAAAAAAAAAAAAAACCTTTGTGCGGCAGGCGCGGATAACCCGCACGCGGATAATTGGGAGTCTACCGTACCTCAGACAAAAAATCCTTCTGCTTATATTAAAAAAAAGTTATAAAATTTTTTTAAATGGCTGGTTTATTGATTTTTGTTTAACAGCATCATTTGTAAATTTATTAATACTTCAAAAATGTTTAAAAATTCATTTTGTTATTCTTGATACCAGCTCAAGAAGTACTATTAGCTTGAAGAAATATGACTTGTACTACAAGTCATACTAGCTTGTTGCTTATATGGACTAATATTGAATATATGTTTGTTTTCTCATATTTTTTATAATTGTTTTTAAAAAGTAGATAGAAACTTTGGTAATAATGCAATATTTTGTTTTTGGTAAACATACTTTTGAAATTTTTTCTTTATTGGTATAATTTATATGTCAGATGTCATATATTTGTATATTTTGAGCATATGCTTCACTGTGGGTTAAGACAACATTCTGCTTCAATCTGTGGTTTTCATTGGGATGATGGCAATGGAATTTGAGCTCAAAATCACTTAAATTCAAACTCAATATATGCTTAAAATAGTTGGAAATGACATCTTTGAAATTATTTTGGGGTTGTTCTATTGTAGCAAAATTTACAGACTGATACTCAAGTCACTTTTTTTTTTTGTTCATCTCTTATCTACACTAGCTTTCTCTTTTTATTTTGTATCTTTTTTTAATATTCATGTGAAGGAAACAATATAATTAATAATAGAATAGCAATATGTTTTAATTTTACTTTTATTTATCTATTATTCATTAATAATTCATTTGATGTTATAAAATAGTTGGGTTGATACAATTGTTAAACTTATATTTTTGAATATAATTCACATCATGTTTACTGAATACTGTGGCAATGTGATAAATTGTCCATCATACTCTAGGTATAAGAATTTTTATTTAATAAAAGTTAACAGCAGGGAGAATGTATTTCAACCTATAAGAACTATCTTTTGCTGTGATTTGGATTTTCAGTTAGATCAGATTAGCAAGGTCTTTTTTTCCCCCCTTCAAATATATGAAGAAAAAACTGTTATATACTTAAGACAGATATATTTATTAAATTTAATCATAATTTTTGTAGCTCTTTCAGTTGTGAAACCTTCCAAATCTAGCTTCACCATGCGTAGGGAGTTAGACAAAGCACGAGAAGAACAGGAATTGATATCTCAACTCAGAGAGGTATTTAATTTTCTCTATTTTAATTCAAATTATTGTAATTAGCTAATTTAAGTAAAATATATAATTATTTTGAATAACATCATATTACTGAAAATATGATTGATTTGATAGCGTTGAATAATTAATAATTTAAATGGGGCGCGGTGGCATGGCTGTAAGGATCGGGTTCGGAACCAGAGTGTTTCAGGTTTGAGACCCGATTCCATTGAAAAATGTCATGTAAGTGGGTTTGGTGTATATTAAAACCATTGGGGCCAAACATCCTCTTGCTGGTATGGTGTGGAAGTTTGGAGGGAGAGGTGCCAGCTCAAGTGATGTCCTCATCTTCTGACCGTGACTCAAAATTATGAGGTCCATCCCAAAATAGCTCTAGTGTTGATTTAAAACTGGATCTTAACTATAATAATTTTAAAAATATCCAATTTCATAGTATAATGTAATTAAATCAAAACAGATAATTAATGCTAATTAATGCATTTCAGATCTTAGAGAGCCGACTGAAGTTGAAGCTTCCTGCTGATCTAGAATCTGCTTTGAATGACGGCGTTTTCCTCTGTCATCTGGCCAACAACATTAGAGCTAATTCTGTGACCTGCATACATGTGCCTTCTCCTACTGTGGTTAGTTTTATTGTGAATGAATTACTGTGATTGATTTAGCAATTATGATTGATTAACAATTCTAATGAAGGTTAAAAATAGTTGATTATCTATTATTTTTATCAATTGCTTTTTGAACTATCTTGGCCATTGAAATGTGTCCAAATACTTTAATAATGCTTTTAAAATTAAAAAAGTAGGAAGGCTATACTTGAACAAAGCATTTGTCTTAGTTAATTAATAAAATAGAAAATGTCAATACTTACAATTTCACATTTCTGTTCTAGCTGTGCTTAATTATTCTATCATCTTTAATTTAAATTTTTATTTCATTATTCTTTTGTAAATCTTTGTTTCTTTTTGATTCTTCTTTATCCTTTGTTCTGTTTTCATTATCATTCTTTGTTCCTATTCTTCATTATTCTTTGTTTCATTCATTACTAGCCGCCTTTGGCGACCAGCCGGTTCGCCAATCTTAATGTTTGTTTAAATTTTAATAATTAAATAGGTTGAACCGGAGTTTAACCCCCTTCTTCGCCAAGATGCGATAACGCTCCAAAGTTGGCAATCTTTATTATGCACTATAATTGAACATCTGCTCCTTTGCTTTTGAACAATTCGCAAGGCCGTTGTTGGCGATTTTTAAAAAGTGAGCCAAGCAGGGGGTTAAACTCCGGTTGTACCATTAAATATTTTACGCAATTCAAACTTTAATAGATTATTCAGCAAAATATTTTAAAACTTCAAATTTTGATAGTCATATAATTCACTCATAATATTATAAAGGCCTTCTGTCATAGCGTGATATGTATCTCTCTTTCTGTTACCCCTCGTAGAAATTATACTTTAAATTAAAGTGTAAATGATTAATCTGCAATTAATATAATAATATTTTTTACTGAAACAAAGCATTTTTTTTAATAATATGATTACTGATAATAGAGTCACTGAGCGTTTAAACTTTATGGGCACTAAAGAATATCTTTCTTAATTTATGTAATATCTCAAGAATTTGTCAACAAAAATTTCTCAGATTCATCATGAACAGATCGATTCATTAACAATGTTTAATTTTAAATGTAACAAACACTAAGAAAATGAAATGAATCGTTTAAAATAATCGGTCGAAAACAGGTTTAAAAAAACTACTTAAAAAAT
Source organism: Argiope bruennichi (assembly GCF_947563725.1). Classification (NCBI taxonomy): domain Eukaryota; kingdom Metazoa; phylum Arthropoda; class Arachnida; order Araneae; family Araneidae; genus Argiope; species Argiope bruennichi. The sequence continues at coordinate 4,212,968 of NC_079159.1, read as the reverse complement.
GATGTACTTAAAACTATAAGCATATTTAAAAAATATATAACTAACATAAATACAATTTACTTACAAAAGCATGCAACTAACCTAAAAGTAATTTTAATCATCCGTTGATAACGGTTGTCGTGGCAACAATCAGAATGTGCATGCGTGAATTTTCTTCGCCACTTACGGTAACGCAAATGCATGAATTTTTCTACGCCAGTTAGGGTAACACTATGCAGATTAGACATTTTTAATTTCCTTTATTCTGTGTTATTTTAATTCAAAAGTACTTCAGAATGAATCTGAAACATGGATTAATTAACAATGTTTAATTTTAAATGCATAAAACATTAAGAAAATAAACAGAATCGTTTGAAATAATCCGCCGAAAAATGTTAACCCTAGACTCATTACTGTTGGGAGAAAAAAACAACAACTAAAGCCTTACTCATTTGGCGGTGGGGAAAATGGAAGAATTTTTTTTTGGCGGGAAAGTTAGTTTTTAATTAATAATTAAAATTTCAAAAAAAGGGACCCCAGGTGCACATTCCCGACCTCTAAGGTATACATGTACCAAATTTGATAGCTGTATGTCAAATGACCTGGCCTGTAGAGCAATAACACACACACACACATTGAGCTTTATTATAAGTATAGATTATTCTTTGAGTTTCATTATTCTTTTGTATTTCTTTGGTTCCTAAGATTCCTGTGATAAATAGAGATGACCATTTTTATATTAAAAAAATTAAACTAATTAAAATTATTTTATATTAAAATGTAGTATCTCAATTTATGTAACTATTTTGTAGTATTCGTCAAATGATTTTTGGTTTAATGATAAGTAGTGATTAAATTTTTTTGATATAGTTGTTTATTATTTCATAAAATAAAGTTACTAGATAAATGTATTTAAGCAAATTTCTAGTAAGTATGAAATTAAAAATAAGTTTATTTAAAATATTTAATGTAAAAGTTCAACTAAATATATTAATACAGTATGAATAAAGTATTCACAGTTTCTTTCTAAATAATTTATTTAGGTTATCTCATATGTTTAAAAAATAACAAGAGAAATTAAGCATCGGTATTCAAATAAAATTAATGATTCATTATTTGCATGAAATTGAGGGATTAAAATATATGTAACCGTGTTAAAGAAATAACATTTAAGAGAAAATAAGATAATGAAATATGATTCAAATTTTATATATTTTATATACTTTTGTCTTCTATTTTAGTTAATGTTTAACAATCAAGATTATATTTTAAACTATTAAAAAAATTCAAGATATTTTTTATGAAAACCAGTTGGCTGTACATAATTAATTAAATACGACATAACTAATTAACATAAGTACTAAATTTAAAATAAATGGCATCTGTTATTTCTGAACATCTCATTTATTACCAGTTTTGCTATAAAAAAACATATTTTATTGAATAAATGTATTTTGAAATACAATTATTTCCGCATTATGAATCCTTTAGTTTACTAATTCTAACTTATTTTGTTAACACTAAGGATAGTTTCAGTAGATTTTTGGATTGCAGATGCTTTTCCAACTTATCTCTGATTGCATTCAATGAGAATAAATGATTATCAAGATCTTTTACAATCGCAAATTGTGTGGTTCAGCTTGACCAAATTAAAAATTCTAAGGGGGAGAAAAATGTATAGATTTTTACCTTTCTTCAAAAAATAAATAGGAAACAATGCAAAAGTAAAAAAAAAAAAAAATGCAACAATGCCCTTTGCAGAAAGGATAAAGTAATATGAAAATTTCATTTTTAAATAAAATAAAAACATACAGTCAAAAACTATTTCAAAATAAACTATGCAATTGGTTTTTTTCTGGTTTCTGCTACTTTTGCATTAAGTTAATAAGTTCTTATCTTTTTAATTTTTTTTTTATTCTGTTGCTTAATGCTAACCTTACTTTAAACTACGAGTATTAAAAATAAGATTTTTCCAGTTTATTTAAATAAGTAAATATTTTTTTGAAATTAAAATTTAGTCACAAAAAATATTTAAACATACAACATTATTCAAAAATCACAAATTGTATCATTTTTCTTCCCTTAAATTATAATTCTTTAACCTGAAACTTATAATGGCATCTTGGTATTACATTCATTTATGAAGTAAATAAGATATTGCACATGTCCTTTTGATTCTGTTTTCTCATTTGTTAATCCAGGCAGCAAGATCGCTGGCATTTCCTATTCTCTTGAACAAGTTATTGCTTCTTATTAAGTTCCAATAAATATTTCGTATTTGACTTAAAATGTTCTATTTAAGAAATTTAAATATAATTTCTTTTAGGCAAAACTGTTAGTTTCAATTTTAATAATGAATGAAGTGTTGCTAAATTTAGCAAGGAATCATATTGGTTGGATTTAAAATCATCTTTGTCTTCTAGCCTAAGTTGACGGTTGCCAAGTGCAGACGGAATGCTGATAACTTTCTGGAGGCTTGTAGGCGTCTGGGAGTGCCAAATGTAAGAGACATTAATTTCTGATTTGAAAGTATTTATTTTAATATATATTTACTTGAATCAGAAAATTAAAAAAAATTTTTAGGAAAATTGTTTTTTTAACATCATAATATTATTAAGTTTGAGTTTACTGTTGAAGTGCATATTTCAAGCATATTTTTGTCAGTTTGATATGATTTTTTTAGGTCTTTCATATATTTAGTTTGCAGTAAGTTAGCTCCATAAAATATATTTATAGCTAGAGATTTATTTATCTATTCATCTTCAGAATATAGGAAAGTAGTAATTGCAGTAAGCAGTGATTTTCTGTTTAGATTAAGTTGTTACATATGTATATAAGAATTAATAATTCTGTTTATATGGGCATTAAATTTTGTGTCAGATGATGTAATAATAAAGATTATAGATGGAGGGGGGCATGAAGATAAGATAGTAATTTATTTTACTTTATTATGCAAAGTAAAAAATATCTTCTGAGTCACTTCTTACAATTTTCATACCGCTTTTGCTATAATAAAATATTTGGTGTATTATTATTATTTTTACAGAATACATGTGGATATAATATTTTTGCTCACAATGTGAAAGGTCTCATATTATCAATTAAATGGGCTTAACATTGAAGATTGATAAGTTGAATCATTGATACTAGGCTGGCTGGCATTGAAAATATGTTTTATTTGTAATAATGAAGGGATACTGGTAGATAATTTTGATAGGTGATTTTCTTGCACTTTAAGTTATACATTCTTAAGAAACTGTAGTTTTCTAAATTATTTTTTTATATGATGTTGCACTTTTTTTAAAAAATATAGAATACTAAAAGTGTCCTGAAATTTGATTTCTAATCAACATTTAGTTAAAAAAAAATTGTTTACTTTTAATTTATACTTTTACTTTGAGTTACATTTGTTTTATGCTGTTGAATTTTTGAATGACTTGAATTATTTCTACTAATATTATTCCTACTAATTTTTGTAATAGTAATAAAATAAAACTCATTTTACTCTATTAATTCAAAATTCCCAAAAGATATGATTCACTGATCTTTTTTATTCATACTTATGCAGTTGTATAAGATATGTTTCCTTTTTTATTGAGCCTTAAAAGGTAAATTTTATATTAAGAATATTTTATTTACTTGTTTATTTTATATTAAATACTTGTTAAGGTTACAATTAATTTTAACTGTTCTATTGCAAAATCACTGAAAAATAATTTCCTAAAAGGAAAAAGGCATTGATAAGACATTATTGAGGTCTCAATTATAAAAAAAATCATATGATGAAACAAACAAAATGCCAAATATGTTCAAAAATTTTCTAAATACTAAATAAGCAACAAAAAGTTAAATTATTTTTGAAAATCAATGCTAATGTATCAGACTTATTTGATGTCTGAGATTCCTTTTTTACTTATCGGCTAATAATTTATCTATTCTTATTGCTGAAGAATTTTTTGGTAATCAAAAAAAAACCAAGGCTTTTATCTATAAAAATAAAATAGTTATTTTCTTCCATCATGCTTGACTAATCTGTTTAATATTGATTGGATATAATAGTTGATAATTATTGTTGTCATTTGATTGCTTTTCTAAACATAACTTTTTAATTCAAGTATTTTCTGCTCTCTTCTTTATTGAATTTTTCTTCCTTAGTATTCATTATTCACTACATTATTTCTCATTCTTTTGGTCCTCTGTGCACAAAAGGCCTCTGTTTGTGTTTCAGATAATTTCAATGAAAAGAGAAGCTAATACATTCCCCTCCCCTCTTGATTTTAAAATAGCTCAGAATTAAAAAACAAAATTATTTATATTGATCTGTTGATTCTTTTTTTCAATAAATTGTGTTTGCTTATCATTATCTAATGAAAAAACAAAAATGAAATGAGATTACGTTAATTTCGAATTAGAGGAATTTGTATTAATTTGTCAGATTATCGTTTCATCTTTGCAGGCTATATTTATTGTATAAAAGAAGTTCAGGTTTTATGTACTGTTATCCACAACTTCTGTTCATCTAAATTTTATAATAGAAAATATTCATAAATAAGTTTTGGAAAATTTTCCTCCCCAATACATTGTTTGTTTGTTTTTCTTTCTTCCTTTTTTTTTTTTTTTTTTTAAATGTTGGAAGTATTCAGTTATTTTTGTGCATCCATCTGCTTCATATGATAGAAATTATTTTGCATACTTTAGTGTGATTTGTTTCCTAAATTCGTTTAACATAGTGTTTATAAACTCCTGCCTATTTTTGATTTCTGATTCATTTTATAAAATAAATGAATAGATTTATTGATAAAATGGTTTGATAATTGGAATTGCATTTAAAATTAATTAAGGAAAAAAAGCTAAAATATTATATTTAAGGCTTTTTTAGCAATTGTATAAATTTATTTAGAACTAAAAAATATGAAATATAAACTTGGGTCTATGCATCTATACAAAGTACTAAACAGTTCACTAATTTTATGAAGAAAATATCTCTTTTTAAATTTAATTTTGTTGTTGTAGACATCGTTTAATTGAAGCAACATTTAGAAATATTATATTTTTCGAAGGAAATAGGCATAGTTTTTTCAGACAAATTGTTTCTGGCATTAAAAATAAAATTACTTACGTGAATGTGTAACTAGTTTCTTAAAAATCTTAGTTGGTTCCCTCCCCCAAATCCTATTAGAGAGTAACCATGATTTTTTTTAGTATTAATGTTTTTTAATACTATTATTATTAAACACATTGAAATAGGCCCTTCACGGAGTATTTTGATTGTGTAAAACTCTTTAAAATTTTTAGTTGTGGGTTTTAGTGGAGTTCTTAAGTTTTTTGTATTTGTCCAAAGCTGTTTTCTAATATTTAATGTTCTTGCCTTATTTCAGGCAGAACTGCAGTCTTGGGCAGAAGCCTTTCTCCACTCCAAAGAAACCTTTCACACCAAAGATACTTCTAATTCTGCTACTGAAGTCATTTTTAGCTGTTTTTTGCTTGCCATTTTTGTTGGCACCGCTATTTTCCTATATGAATTTCCTGAAATGGAATGATATATCGTTTGTGCTTGCAACTATTTTTTTATGCCTAGATGTTACTGAATCAAACATATTGTGCTCATTATAAAAAGCTATTTACATTAAATGTACCTAAGTTATATATATATATACACATATACACAGTCAATCTACTTATTTAATAAACAGAAGAAAATTTGTCTTGTCTTTTTTGGTCTCGATTTTTTTTATCAATACATTTGTCAGCAACACTGCTATAAAGTATCTTTTTTTTATAAAGCTGCAATATTAATGAATTATTCTATAAATTATGTGTAAAATTTTTGAAGATGAAAATACTGCTTTTGGACATTAAAATAAATTTAATTTGTGAATATAAAATTGAATATTTTGCTTCCATTTCATTATGGCATCTAGTCATATTTTTAATTGAGTGACTATTTGAAGAATTTTTCATTTTCTAGCAATAAATATTTTTTTGATACAGAATCTGTTCCTCTTTCCATTGAAAATTTTAAAAATGGATTAAAATTTTTTTAAAAAAATAATTTCATTTTTTTGTTGAAAAGTTATTCAAAGGGAATAGTTAAATTTTCCACTAATACTTTATCCTATATATTTTGATTTTAAATCAGCTACTTTGCATTTTGGCAGTTTGATATGTCAGTGAAGTATTTTATGATTCGTTTAGGAAACATTGAGGTCATTAGTTAAAAAGTCACTAATATATTTTTGCAAACAGTTTTACTATTGTTAAGCTTACTACTCCTGTAATTACCCTTTTATTATTTTTTTTCTTCTTTTCTGTTGTCAGTTGTATTAATTTATCATGTGCTTAGCTATTTAATTAAATTATTATGAGGCATTTTTCAAAAAGAACAAAATTAATTATTATAAAACATACCTATAATTTATTTGATGTATTCATTTAACTTGTGTTCTACAGTATTATTTTTAATTCCAAAAAATCTGGCTGTCATTGCATTGTGTACATTGTCTCTAATAACAGTAAATATAAAACTATCCTGTTTTTGTCAGTTACAATTAAAATGCCAAATTCGGCCATCCTGACTTTTCAAATGTTCTCAATTAAACAAACATTTACAGTATAATAACAAAAAAATATATATAATGAGATATAAATATGATATGAAATATAAATGAAAAATATGTATGCATAAATTATATAGAATTTCTGTTATGCAATTGTTTACACATAGTTCTTTAGGGTCATTGCCCTTTTGGCTCATCATCAGAATGAGCACTGGAATTATCATCATCATCAGCCTAACTTTTCTAGGCTTTTAAATGGCTGACATAAGCCATAGTGGCAGGTATGGCTAGCTGCTAGTTGTGAGATCTTATATGTAACACTAATAAGTATTTCTATGGCAACCTTTGATGCTCCTTACCATGATTGAGGTTTTGTTGATTCTCCTGCCACCTTAGGATTTCATTTAAATATTACAATTTGTCGTTTATCAAAGCATAATATGCCAAGAATTTTTGTTTTATCATGATATGCTCTCATTTTCTCTTGTTCTTATGCATTTTTTTTTTTTTTTTTTGTCTTTCTTTAAGTTGTAATTCTTCTGAATCATTTCAAACTCCACCTTCTTTATCAGTGAATAATCTGAAAATCCCATCATTGTAATGTTATATAAATATTATACTAACTTCCCTTTCTCATCCATTTTAGTGCCCAGTCTGTGATGAATTTTAAAACTGAATTCTTGAATGAGGAAATTTTGAAAGCAATCTGGGCAAGCTACTTGGTTTTTTTTTTTTTTTTTTTTTTTTTGCATTTATATAAACTAAAACTTGGCAATTGATTAATATGCTCAGCAGCTGATTAATATGCTTCAAACATGAGTTGAATCTCCATCAAGTTGTCTTACAGATAAACTTTTATCACTTAATTGATTATTTTCAGCTCTAGCAATTATATTGTTTGCTTTACATCCTATTTTATTACATTTTGAACATGTTAAAATTGATTTTAGCAATGAGCAAATCTTTGAATTGTGTCCAGAATTGTTACAATTGAAGCTTTTTTTTTTGTTCAGTTCTTTCATTGTGAATAATTCCTTATATCTATTTCTTTTCATTAATTGTAATAACAGGATTATCTTTAAAGGAGTTCTGTCTGTTGTAGTTCCCTTCCCTATGTGGTTGTTTAGTCTTGGAGGTTGATCTTAAGGTAACAGAGTCATCTAGTTTTTTGATTAGATAATCTGGTGAAACAAATAAAATTATCTTTTTCTTTTTGGGACACTGCATTTTATCTGCTATCATAAGGCCACTCCTCAAAATTATAGAATTTAACATTATTTGTCTATTTACTAAAAAATCTTAATTTATATGCGAAGTTTTTCTATCATGTGCTTTCTACAACCTTTCTACTACTGCTACTCCTATCTTTACCATAAATAGAAATTCTCATACTTGAAATATTTAATTATTTATTTCAAACTTCTAAATAAATGATTTAGTATTAGAATTATAAAGCAGATTTTTTTTTTTTTTTTTTTTTTTTTTATAAATGCTCTTTTATATGCTATGTTGTATTTAATGAATGTTCTGAATGCATTGGAACTTTAAATAAAAATAACAAATTTTTTATGCAGTAAAATGGAATGATACTGTAAATATATTTTACCAGTTGATAATTGTAATGCATCTTATAATTAAACTCTTTTAATCTTTTTTTACTTGTAAAAAGTCAATGTAGTTTTTAAAATGAAGGTTTCAAAAAACATACCACTTGTAATTTCTGTTAATTTCTCTTGTATTTAGCTATTTAATTAAATGTTTCAGAAGCATATCTTTTAAAAAAGGATTAAACTAAACACTTATTAGATATTGAAATGATTATGACTACCTTCTTGTTCCATGTAAGCATTTTATAAATTGCCACTCACAATGTTTTAACTAAATATTTTATCATTCTTTAAAAATTATTAATGTTTTATTTGAAAAATTAGCCTTCTGTAGATTTAAAAATTGTGTGTTATATTCTGTAATTTTTTGAAAAAAATTCTTTGGTACAACATATTATTTTAATTAAAAATGAAATTGCAAATATTATCCATGGAGTACTGATATCAATATATTTTTACTCTCTAATGTAAAACATATTCATGAATGTTGCTTTAGATTGATGATTTGATATATTATAATTTTTAATTTTTTGCTATAAATATGTGCTAATTAAATTTTCCTTATAAACACTGAAATATAAGATACATTATAATAAAAGTTTTATGGCAATTAATTAAATATTAAATTTTTATTTAGTAAAAGAATGTGGAAATAATTTCATCTCAAGAAATATGGGATATATCAAATAATAATAATTGAAATAAAAAAATATTATTAATTATATCATTGTATAAGTTTAAATAACAGTTGGCAGTTAACGGTACTGCTGAAATGGGGGGGGGGGGGTTTCTTAAGCTAATGTTTTGCAAAGATTCCAGTAAATTTTATATGTTCCAGTTCTCTTTTGAGAGACTTGCATTTAAAGGTATATGATTGCAAAATTATTAAATATTAGTACAGCAAAAATGTTGATGGATGAAAAAATTGCAGAAAGTAAAGTTATTTAAAAATTTTGTTAGTTTGGGAGTATAACTATGTTAACTATTAAAACTGGCTCAATAAAGTCCATTCAATAGTATGTTGCTTTTTGAATATTCTTTGAAGCAAATATTTTTAATTGAAATATAAAATAGTTCAAGATTAGATACTTTGTTAATTTTTAAATTGAAATACATTGGATGCTATCAAAAGTTAATTTTTGAATTGATATCTGAGGACATTTATTTGCAATGATTTAGGCCTTTAGGATTAGTTTCAGTAACACAGAGTACAAATTAGTTTAGACAGGCAAATTAGACAGAGTTTAAATTAGAAATGTATTAAATATTGACATGAATCTATTCTGACAATTTTTTTAATTGTTAATGTACTTACCTTCACTTTTAAACAGTAAGTACAAATTAAGAATTTAATCACTTTGGTATATGTCCATTATTGTACTGATCTTGTGTTTGCTCTTGATTTTCTTAACCTTTATGATGAGTATTCCAAGCATTGAGCATCTGCTACTCGCTTTTAATTAATTGTTCTTTAATGAAGGCCAGTCATTTACAGTTGCTTTATAATTTTTTAGAAATTACATTACAGTATTTCAAATGTTGATTGAATATTTATTCATCATAATTGTATGCAAATCGTCTTTTGGAAAAAGCTAATTTTCTTGTTCATATTTCATTTTAATATTTTTATTGTATTTAGGGGTGGAAATGATTCTGAACTTAAATATTCTAAAGAATATTATACTGGTAGTTACATTTTGTCAGTGAAAAAAAAGAGGAGAATTAACATAAAAATTTAGAATTAGAAAATTGAATATATAAATGTAAAATCTATGGCTGGGAAATTAGTCAATTAAATATGATTTATAGAAAGATGAAAAGTTGTAAAAATAAATGCTAACATGCTTATTATATCAATAATTCCCCGATTTTCCAAAAGGCAAATCCATCCCTTTTTTTAAAAAAGCACTTTTAAATTAAATATTTTTAGTTCTTTTGATAATAAATTTCATATGAATTTTTTTATAGTTAAATTGCCCAAACACTAATCTAAGATAAATTATTTCTTCCTTTAAAATTTATTAGTTAATTTTTTAACCATTGTTTGCATGATAGAATTGCATTAAATTTATCTTTCTACTGTAAAAGAATAATGAATTTTTGAATTTATAATATTCTTGTTTCACAGATAAAACAAAAAGTGCAGAGAGGTAAAAAATAATTAAACAGATTTTATGATATTGTTTCTTGCTTTGTTGGATTAATGTACCATTTTGAATCTTCTTAAGGACTATTTGCAGAAAATATTGTATTTTAATTTATGAGCAACTGAAGTTATCATAAAAATATTTGATTCCTGAGGACAGACTGAACTTGCATCAGCCCTAAATGCATATAATGTTTTGAGTAAAATTGAATCCCGAATATGTGATAGTGTTATATTAACCTCTTAACTGCTGATGGGATCCAAGTAATTCAATGACCAATGTCTATTTATCCTACATAATCTCTATTTATCATCGCCTTTACAATAATATCCCTGTCCCTTATTCTAAGACATGGGAATCTTTATTTAAGATCAATGTATTGCATTTCAAAGCAGTAGTTATAGTTACTTAAATAACAATAAATAGCAGTTGAAATTGTTTCGTAAAAGTATACATTTATGCTTTTGACTGTTATTGCATAGACTAAAAATGCACATATATAACAAGTATTAAAAAACCTTTATTTTATTTATAAAGTGTTTTATTTTAAATATATGTTTGATTAGTACTATAAATACATAAAATTAAAAACTTATTCTTGTAAAAATAAAATTTATTAAGTTATAACAAGAAATAAATCGACCAGAAGTATATCTAAGTTTATGCTTAAAATAAGTATTTAATAGAGAACACTGATAACAAAAATGAAATGAAAAAAGTAGCAAGTAATATGTTATCTGCTTTCATTTGTGATTTAGTACAGTCTTTAAGCTTATATAAATGGTTCTTGAATGTACTTTTTAAAAAATCAAAATATACTAATAAATGTTCACTGGGGTCAAGTTTTGAAGATTATGGAAAATGCTCCAATGAATTAGATGTCCTAAATCAGAATCATTCATCCAAATTTTTTCTGTGTATTTTTATCATGTTAGAAGATTCAACTTTGTGATAATTTGTCTATGCTAGGAACAATATTTTCTCAAGATGAGTAGGCATCTTGTTTTGTACGTTATAAACTGGTAATACTAAATTTTCGTACATTGTTACCACACACACCAGACCATAACAGAATCCGTACTCATTTTGAATTGTTTTAACTGTATACTTAATACTAAATTTTTCATATTTTTATCGACATATTTTTGCTTGTTTCTTTGTGCTAAAAAATTACTTCCATTTTTTATTACTAAATAAAATTGGGAAGGTCAGCCGACCAGAAACTGGGAATTGTTAGGGAAATTTATTTTAAAATTGTATTATTTTTTTTTACATTAGCAATTATTAATTATCAAATTTGACAGAGGTCAGCCACATTTCTTTTCATGCACCAGATGATGGAAGATGTAAATTTTAATTTCTGAGTGATCGAAATTTGAACTAAGTAGCATCATAGTATTTGAGAAGTTTCTTCAGTTCTGGAAAACTGTCTTGCATCTAGTTTATGATGATTCTTATTTAAATTATGCTGGCTATTTTTAATCAATTAACCATTTCATTATTTGCCTTACTTTTATATTCTTATCTAAAAAAGTTTACTCCTCCTTCTCATTTTCTTGCATTATTTATGATATTGCAATTTTAATTCGTTAATTCATCACTTTTGATTCAGCTGTGATTGAGACTAGATTTAGCAGTAGCCAAAACAGTTTAGTCAATAAAGTTGGTTAAATGAACATTTGAAACCATAATGGAAATGAATGATTAGCACCATATTTGATTTACTGCATATATAATATTTTCTCTGAAAGTTTTTGTTTGCTTTGTCCCCCACCCTCCCAAGATGTCAAATGATCAGCATAGTAAAATCAGAACCATTTTTGCTAATTTTTTAAGAAGGAAGGTCACCTCTGTAAAGAAGGAACAACTCCCATTACTGTTATGATTTTAAGCTTTAATGACTCTCTTTAATTTAAAGAAATATATGTTTTTACCTTTTCTTCCTTTGAATGTCAAGCCATTCACAGCGTATATTACGAATGCTGAAGTATAAAGTTTGGGCATTAATTTTCAAAATTATTTTAAACTGGATATAATACATTGACCCAATATTAAAATTTCCAAGAAATTTATTCTAATTAAATAAGTATTTTCCAGAATTATTCTCTCCCCCTCCCCCCTATTCCGAGATCTTTTTGAATTATGAAGTATTGGACGTTATTACTGTGGGGAAAGGCAACGACCAGCATTAATGCATGAAATATATTTATTAAGATTAGAAGGACAAAACATTACTAAACTAACATAGAACACATAAAAATATACATGAATGTGAGCGGTATGTTTTTTACTGTCAAGCTCTCGGCTGCCACTTATGGCGGGAAAGCATCATGTGATCATGACGCAATATGGCACCATACAGGATATGAGATCTGTTAGCATCTCCCACATTATTAATATTTTCTTAATTTTTTTGTGCTTATTTTTAAAAACAGATCTTTTACTAAATTCTTTGTATGGGCGACTTGGAATAGGCATTATTGCTAATATTTTATTAATTATTTTTATTTTACAAATTTTTATTAAAATTTCCTATTCATCGAATTCTCCACATTCAACAAAACGCTCCATAATATTAGAATATAAGAAATTAATTTGTTTGACACATTATAGATACACATTTTGCATGTAGTTTTCTCAAAATTTTAAAAAAGGGCATCATTTTTCTTATGTTTGTTTCCAATTACCATAAAAATTTACAAAATTCTTTCAAACCGTCTCCCCCCCCCCTCAAAAAAAATCTAAGATATTTTCTTTTTTTATGCAATAAAGAAAAATAAATGTATGTGTTCCAAGTGTACATAAAAATATTTAGTAAATGTCATCACTACATCTTTTAATATTATTAGATTTGAAGTAGAAAATTGAAAGATCTTTTCATTCAGCTTTAATGATTGGAAATTCTTGCACTTCCCCCTTGTTAGGAAATACTGAAAACCATTTTTCCCATAGGATAGCGTTCACATTTTTTGTTGTCTGACTTTGATTAGGTCATTTTAATTTGGTTTAAATGGACAGCTATGCTTCTAGGTCTGGTCTGACTTGAAATCTGTTGAACAATCATGGTTATTGTAGTTTACAGTTGCATTATGAAAGTAAAATGGATGAAAAAAATGCTTCAAGTGTTAAAGACAATCTGAAATTCTTAATTGACATGAAAGTTTACAAAAAATTAGCCATCACAATGCTGCTTCATAATTGAAAATTGCACAGTCCCCTTCTTTGTACAATTTTGAAAAAATGAACTTTATATGAAAATTAAGCAATGGATGTTGATGATTCCGTAGAAGATAAATGTGTTGGAAACACTTCAACTTATACTGAAATAAGTCAAGCAATTGCTAATTTAGAACCCAGTATGTAACATTGTTCAACAAATTGTAAAAAATATTATGAATACAAACTATTTATGAATTGTTAAGGAATAACTGTTCACGAGCAACCAACAATTTTTTTGTTATTTTTAAAATAAATTACCAATTGAGAGGATTTTAAGTAAGTATGGGTTATTTTCCTTTTTTTCTTCATGCATTTAAAATGTAATTGATTTGATCCAATTCAGTCATTGTTATTACTTGGTCAATGGCATCAAAATCGTTAAGTATTTCTAAATGATCTCATTAAATAGTAGACAAAGTTGGATGATTCAGCATTCCTGTTCATTATTAATGCAAGATTAGCAATAGCAACAAAACTGCATTTTTTCTAAATAATTCCTATTGACAGTTCTAGTTATACAGGAATGAATTTTTAAGTAAAAACGTTTAATAAACAGGATACATGAAATTATTCAGCTTATTTCACACATATAGGAATGGTGGATTTCTGACATGCCGTATTTTCATTTCTTATAAAAGACTTATGTTTTTCTTTCCGTACAATATTTGTATAAATATATATATATTTCCTCTCAAAAAATTTCTTAGATTATCATTTTAATTTTTAGTTGGTAGTAGTTTAGTTAGTTTTAGTAGGTAAAGAGATTTTTGTTTTAGAATTAAATTGGTAATTGAAAATTAAGTTAATGTTTAGAACTTCAAAATCACGAGATGCTTTGTAGATTCTCACTTATTAAAAAAAAAAAAATTCTTCTTAAGGGAAATTTGAAATTATCTGGTGTTTATGTGATAAACTTTTTTTTTTCTCATTCTTTTGATTTTTTTTTTTTAATGTTATGAGAATAAACTGCTTCTGCTTTGAAATCAATTATAAAAGTATAAAATTTAATGTATTTCTCATGTTTAAATTTCTTCAGCTGTTTCTAATAATAATATATTTTATTATTAGGAGTTACAATTTACATTTTGATATATATACTTCAATTCTGTTTAAAATCGTTTTTGGAGTTCAATTATCACATTTTATATTTTAATCCTTTGAAAATGTGACAAAATTGTTTTAAGTCACTGGCAAGCTTAATTTAATTAATTGTTATATTTTAAGGAACAGAAAAAGTTTTAAGGGAAACTTTTTTTTTTTACCCCTTAACTAATGACCTAGGAATGGCTTAAAAAAAATGATTTATCTGCAATTAAAGTGCTCAGTATTTTAGAGATTATAGATGCAATGAAGTTAATTTTAAAATTATAAAGAAAAGAAAATTTTTGAACTCTAGCTTTTGAATAATTAGATTTCTATGTTTAACAATGAAAATTAATTATTTGAATTTAGTATTAATAATCAATTCATTGAAAATGTATTATTCCAAGCACAACTTATTTTGCATTTTCTATATATAATGAATATCTGCTGTATATAAAAAGTTTTTGTTTGTAAGCTTAAAATTATTTAAGAAAAGAAACAAATTTATGGAATTATTCATTTTAGTGTGAATGAAAATAAATGATGAAATAAAACACAACCTATTTATTTGGCGATAAGTACATAGAAAAGTATTCACATACAAATGTAACATACACAATGTTAAGTTATTTAATTATGGACCTTACAATTTTTTTATGTATTTTGGTGTGTGTATGCATTTTATATTTCTTCTTTAACTACTGTTTTTCTTTCACTATCCATTTTTTAAAAACTAGTATAACCATATCTTATTTTTATCTTTAAAGAACATGACAATTTGAATGCCAGGAACTGGATTCTCATTAGCAAGATTTAAATGAACTAACTTATTTATTGGTTTTGTTTAAAACTTTCATAATGAATCTGTATTGTTTGTTGATTATTTTTCTAAGTTCTTATAAGACCTATTATCCCCCCAGTTGCAGAATTGCTTATTTTACTTTCAATCCGAATTTCTTACTTATTCTAATACCTCTTTCACCTCAAATAAAGGAATATATCTTTTTCTTTGTAATATTTGATTCAATCTTTCATATTCCTGTATATAATAAAATATTCCCCTTGATAGATATCAGTAGACATCAACTTAATTGACATGAATGACCTTAAAGAAAAACCTGATATTAGATATTATTTTGTCTCCAAATAAAAATTTTATAGATTTTCAAGTGAAATTTCAAATATATATATATATATAATATTGATGTATACAAAATCCAATGAGTATACATGTATATATTTAAAAATTAATTTCTTTAATGTAAATTTGTGTGCATTGATTTAATATTATTGATTCTCTCCTTTTTTCAGGATCTTCTGTGCTCACCACAGGATATTCTAGGGGAACAAGGAGGTCTGGTGCGAATTGCTATAACAGTTCAAGAACTCACCACACAAAGCAACAAAACTTAGCCAGACACTTTTATACTAGTCTATTTATTCAATTGACCTGCACATATATTTTGTTTTGTAGCAAAAGTATCTACAGGATCTGCACAAATAGATCTATTGTGACCTCAGTGAACATCTCAAGCAAATTTTGCAGTGACAGAGATGTTCTTTACATCCTGTGACTTTTGTGACCAGTATCATCTAGTTTTACAGAGATGCTTTTTGTGTATGACAATTCTTGAGTGACTATTTTCTATGTGTTGAATTTTCATAAAGCATGCATTTGAATTTTAAAATTGCACACACACACACACACAAACAAGCAAAAATCATTAAAGTAATCTAGTCATCTGGTAATTAGCTTCTGCTCAAATGTACAAAATGTAAACCCAAAATATTATTTCATATGATTATGCTGTAAATATCATCAGTAAGGTTGTTTATAAATTATACCATGCTTGACAGAGTGATTGCTTTTGGGATAATTCACAGGATTTCTACTTGATTGAATTCATTATTAATTTTACAGATAAATTGCATAAGCATTTTTTTTGCACGTTTTATTTTTTTTTAAAAAAAGGATGTGCTTTAATTCTGCATTTTATATTTTAACTTTGCATACCATTTTTCTGAAAATTAAAAAAACAGTTTTTTTTTTAATATCAAAAAAAAAAAAAAGTAAATTCTATAAATAGGATCTATTTACATATTAAAAAAAGTATTGCAAATAGAATGTAGTTTCCTAGTCAGACTAGCAAAAGTAATCTTATGATCAGATCAGCTGATTGAAGAAATGTTTTCATTCTAATCAACCTGTGAAAATTATTTATTCTTTCAGATGTGAGATTAGAAATCCTGTAATAAATCCTGTAAATTCATTTTCTAATTGATCTCTATTAAAAAATCATGATTCATCATTTCATTTTGATACATAAATTTTTATATCTTATTTATGCTTTATGAGCCTTTTTGTATATAAGCTTGTTTTGTTAATGTTTTGTCAGTTTGGTATTGCAATATGTTGTATTTAAAAGAGGATCATCATATTATCATGTCATTTAATTCATTATATTCCAGGTAAGAAAACACAACAAATATCACACAATTTTAATGGAGCTTTGTATTAAATCCTGTTCAGAATTTCCTGGACTTTTATTCAGTGTGGAAGGGATACATGACTTTATATATAAGTATATTTGATTAAAATTTTATGAGAATTTTTTTTAATATAATGATTTTGTATTTTATTATTTAACCATAACATATTTTTAATATTATTTTACTAATTTTTTATTTCTTAGAAATACTGAGTTTTTTGAAAAATCTGCTTTATGCTTTCCTGTTTCTCCTCCCCCTTCTAAAAATTTGGTCTTGTATACAAGATATATGATAATAAAAGCGATAGTGCCTATACTATTATTTATTTATTTTGTATTTAGCCATAAATACTATCAGAATCTTTTAACACGTTATGATTAGGAATACTTTTGTATAGTGTTGCATTTTATTAATGTTATCAGATAAAATTAATCATTTCTAGATTTATTTTGGTATTCACTTGTTTCATATAAACAAGTTATATTACCTCTTTATAAAGCATTCTATCAGATTTCTAATTCATGATTAAATACTAAATACCTTTATGATTTTTGAATTGGGGGAGGATATGCTAGAATAAAGTTAGTACTCTAAGTAGAAATTTTTATTTTTCCAGCGTTGTTTTCTAATCATATTTGTTTAAGTATATTCTAATATCTAAGGTATAATTCCTTTACTCCATTAATAAGTTTAAAGTGGATGAGGCTATATATTTATTTCCACCATTAACACATTCATTGTTGTGTTGGATTTACAATAATTCCCAGTAGTCATATTAAATTTTTATAATAATTTTTTTTTAAAATCATGATGCATTAATAGCATTATTAGCTATAACCATTATTAATATAAAGGGCTTACTAAAAGTTTATTTATATTATTGACTCGATATAATTGTATAAAGTAATCTGTAATTTTCTCATGAATAAGTTTTTGTAATTGAATGTACATAAATATAATTTTAAAATAGATTGAGAAATATTTATTAAAAATCAAGAAAATAGCTAAAAAAGTTGATTTTTAAGAAATTAGTATATTTCATTGTAAGATTTAAACAATTCTAAAGAATTTATTTTGCATCTTTCTCATGCCTAGAAGTTGATAAAAGCATTCTTTGTCCACATCTTAGTATGCATTTGGGTTAGTACCCTTAACTTAAGGAGCTGTACATTTCTTTATATACCAATTTTCATCACCATCAATGAATGTGTTAATAACAACTCATCTAACCATTTGCACTTCTTGATAAGAGAACTTTTTGTTGATTAGGTTTCTCAAGGTTAATTGTGTTAAACTTTGACATTCATTAAATGCATTGATCAATTTATTTTTTATTTAATGAATAAAAAATATTACTTATAATTTTACATCTAAAAAAATGATAATTTAACAAAGCAATAATTAAAATAACCATGCATTTTGTAATTTAATAATTCATCAGCTTAATTAAATTAATTTTTACTGTTGGATGAATGATTATTTGTTTGGTGAATAATGGTAATATAAGTGAATATCAATCTTTCTTTTAGACAACAACAACAGCCACTAAGATATTTGTAAATAGAGTATCAGCTTTTGGCATTTCTTAGCAGTAACTTTTGGTAGTACTGAGTTATATTAGATTACTTCATCTGTGAAATATATATTATCATTGCTTCATCTGTGAAATATATATTATCATTGCTATGCTGCAGTTCTTCAAATTAGAATGAGAGTAAAAAATCCTTTTATAAAATACTCAAAACTCCAAATCAATATGGTAACAGATCAGTCACTGAACATTAATTTTTTATACATAATTAATTTGAATATTATATTTACTTTATGTGAAATATGCTATAATAGATTTTCATTAAATGGATGATGAAAATAATAATGTCCTATATACATTTAGTGTATTTCACACACACACACACATACATATTGCAGTGGTTGATAAATTATTCTGTGTATTTACTTAAAAGCAAATCAAATAATTGTGCCTGTTATAATTATTTGCCCAAAAATTAAATTATCTAACAATA
Organism: Argiope bruennichi; assembly: GCF_947563725.1. Taxonomy (NCBI): domain Eukaryota; kingdom Metazoa; phylum Arthropoda; class Arachnida; order Araneae; family Araneidae; genus Argiope; species Argiope bruennichi. The sequence goes on along the minus strand of NC_079159.1, from coordinate 4,193,862 downwards.
TTTATAAAATTTTAAACGTTCAGAGTTGTGATTGAAACCACCGATTTGTAGTTAACAAAAGTATTATGTAGTGTTTTTTTTTTTTTTTTTGTTTTAAGTATAAATAATTTTGTTACTTGAATACAGTTTTCAACCTTATTATAAAAAAATATTTTTACTTTCCAGTATTGTATTTAATGAAACACTAAATTTTCAGTTAATTCTAATGTTCAAAAACAATTGTTTTATCCAGTTTAGTTATATCTTTTCCTTAATGTCATTATTTCATAATATTTCTTGTTGAACTAAATGATTTATTGTTGTATTATAATCTTTTACATCTGTATTAATTTTTTTATTATATCATATGAATTTTCTTTATATATTTTATAAAAACTTCCATTTAAATTTTTAGCACATGACCTGTATATCTGTGATTTTTTTTAAATATTCTTTTCTTCTATGTTTTATACAACTGCTCTTACTGTTTTGTTACAAATTGATTCGCACTTATACTTTATACTTGGTTATTTTATTAGTATATTTTGTTGTAAAAAATTAATATGGATTGATTTACTTCTACCTTTAATTGTGAAAAGGTCTATGAAATTTAATTTTTACCCAAAGTTATTATTATTAATTCCTATGATTGATTCTCTGATTAGATGTTGTATGTGATGTTGGACTGTACTTATTATTTATTTTGTTCTAAGATTGAAAATGAGTACTTAATTTTGGAAGGAAAATCTTTACTAATTTATTTCCATATTTTAAAATGTTTTTTTTTTTTTTTTTTTTTTTTTAAATTCATTCAAAGTCTGCTTAATCTGTTTCAATATTGTTTAAAAGAATAATGTTGTGTAACTTGTATGTTTTAACAAGGTGCTCAACAAAATATGTAAATGAAATTTTTTCATACTGAATAATAAATGTATATTATAATGATATTGTTTTGTAGAAATATTAAAATTTTCATGCTTTTCTCTGCTTAGGTGCAACATACTTTATTTTTAAAAAATATTTCTTATAGTTTTCTTCAGTATTAGATAGTATAAATTGTTTTATACCAGAATACTGCTAATTTATATTTCAAATTTTTTTTATCGTAGAATCACAATTTTTATTTAAAAAGTGCCAAGAATATATGTACAGAATCTTTCCTTAGCAAATGAAATTACTAATTTTAGCATTTTAATATTTCTTGAGACTCTCGAAGACAGGAAATTGAAATATGTTCCAAAAATTCTTAGTTTAAGAGGAGCTGTGTTATTCAAACGATTTTGTTTTTATTATTGCAAAATAATTTTGCTCGAGTTTTATTTGACATTATAAATTAAATGTAGGTTTAATTCAATAAGTTGCCTTTCTTAAAATTAGAAATATTGAAAATTGGTTTCTTTTAAAGATTAATTCATAGATTAGATACTAAAAATGTAATTTGTGATTCATAATTTTTTGAGCTAAAATAAATTTCAGTATACTTTTCCTAAGAATACAGATGTGAAACTTTTCATCAATTTAACTCTCTTTTCTATATAGGATAAAGGATGCAGGCATTTGACATATTTCAATAATTAATATATATTTTATTTTAATTATAGTAATTTCAATTAAAATTCAAAATCCCAATGAAACTAAAACATTTTTACTAAAAAATAAAAATTTCAGAAATATATGCCAAGAAGAATTTCTCCTATTTTTTTTCTATAGCATCTGAGAAAATGTCATAGTTAATGTCAAAATTTTTAATAAAAACATATAAATGGAGAAATAATATCCTGCATAAACCTCAGAAAGAAAAAAGCCTAATCATACTTAAAAACTTTAAAATAAATAATTTTACATATGAGCACTTTTTATATATATATATTTGACTGATTTTGTTTTCCATTAAAAAAATAAAGGATAAATTTTTTAATAAAATGTATCTGGTTAAAAAATTATTTTTCATTTTCTCTTCATATATTTTTAATAGTGCTCATTTATTAAATGCTAAAAAAATTATAGGTAATTATAATCATTTGCCTGATTATGATTTTGTAACAAATTTCACGAGCAGTAGATTTTCTCACAATATAGAACAAATGCATTATCTGATGGCAGAGTGGTAAAGGTTGTATTTTGATTCTTTTTCACAGTCAAATAAAACAGAAATGAGAACTTCTTTATTTTAAAAACCTTTATCATACAACCATTCTTTAATTATATCTACATGACGACCTCTAATATTTACAAAACAGCACATTTCATTTACATGGGATTCTACTTCTTCACCCAATTTTTCTTGCAAAAACTTTTTAAGATCTACTTCAAATGCCTGCAAAGAGAGAGTAAAAAACATTTAATAATATAATATGTAAATTGAATGTCTTTATTACCGAAATAAATGACATTATGTTTGGAGAATAATAATACTGGAAAAAAAATCCTATGAAATTTAAATCTTAATAACTTTATTATACAAAAAGTATGTCTATACATTTATATAAAATAATAACACTTGAATTGTAACTAGACAAAAATATAATAGTCAGAACATTACCTTAATTGTTTATAAATATATAGTAAATTTAAGCTTCATGTATTTCATTGCTTACATTTTATAAAATTCTAAATATGAGTAAAAATATTTAGATACAAAAACATAACAGCTCCATTCAAGAAGTTTATTATATAAACTGTTTCTATTTCATTTAACAGTACTGAATGTGCATTAAATAACATTTAATTAATTAGAGCAATAAGTTCAAAATTCATTTCTAGAAAATAATGACACAAATGTGCACTAAACACTATAATCAGCATGCATAAAACACTGCATAAATGCTTAGTTTGTAATTAACGCTTAGTACTGCATAAATGCTTAGTAAATATGTGAAAGTGAGCATTGGCTAGAATAGAACCTGGAACCTTGTGGTTCGCAGCCGAGTAACAAGACTACAAGACAAAAGTAATTACTCATGTCCCGTAGCTGTTATCTGACTTATAAGCTTCACCACAGTACTCTTCCCTTCATTGAGTCGGAGGTGAGACGAACAATATGGCTGTTGAGTGGTGATGTATCGTGGCTGTTAATGCACCTGTACTCATTTGAGTAGTGCAAAGCATGATGGAGAGTGTGTGTGGGTGAGTGGTTGCTGTTGCGTCAAGTGAGTCTAATGACTTTGTGAGCTGCGTAAAGTGAATCTGATGACTTTGGGTAGATGGTGCCACAACAGCTGGTTGCTCATCACGCCCGGGTCACCAATGTGGAAGTGAGCACTGGCTAGAATAGAACCTGGGATCTTGTGGTTCGCAGCCGAGTAACAAGGCAAAAATAATTTCTCGTATACCGTAGCTGTTATCTCGCTCATAAGCTTCACCACAAATATTCTATATAATCCTAATATGGAATGTAATAATTGCAAACCTTAATTGATTTAAATGATTAATTTTATTGAAATTTCGATTAAAGCAAACTAATCAATATTTCAAATTCAGTTGTAACTATACAAATAACAGGATGTGTCTATACCCATATATCTCCTTGAATTTTCTTCACTTGTGTTACACGCACCCTGTCCTTGTATACATGATCTTCATATACAGGAAGCATATGGTTCCTAGTTCTCTCAATAAAGTATGGCAAATCTGGCAAATTTTCTAGAGAGAGAGTGAGAACAGGGAGATAAGCAATGCAAGGAAGTAGTTGGGGAAAAAAATAGAACTTGTTTCAATGAGCATTTGATAATACAATTAAGTATAAAAAGTAATGAAATTTTATTCAAAAAAGTGAAATTACTATTATAAATGCTTAATATAATGCTTTTGCTATGGTAAACATGATAAGATTAAGATTTTTTTAAAACAAAAAGTCATTTAAAACAAGTAATAAATAATTTATGCTCCCTGAAATGTTTGAAAGTAGCCATAATGAAGCTGCAAAGGGAAAAAAAAAAAGTTAACCATTATTGTTACATAAAAAATAGATAAAGTGAAAAGCATTGCTTTCATATGACATCTAAGATATATAATTATACAAAATATCCTTCATCTTTTAAAAAGTGCTATACACTTTACAGAAGAGAGACAGTCAATGCATGAGTTTTTATTTTTTTAATCTTTAAATAAAGAAAAATGTAGTCTCATTTTTGCATCAGCATCCACTGATGGATTAAAATAAGAAAATTTCACATTAACATGTATTTTCTTAGATGAACTAGAAAAACTTTTTTTTTTCTATAAGATTTCTAAGATTTTAACATTTTTATAGCTTTAGCTTTAGATGCTTGAAAAACACACATTTTTTTTTAACCAATAAAAAAAAAAATGTTTTCAATTTAAATTATTTGGAAAATTAAACAGCAGATCTCTTTAACTTCCCATTTTTTTTTTTTTTTTTTTTTTTTTTGATATTATTGTTTATAGGCCTTGTACATGGATTATGATTTTCAAAATGTAAATTTACATTTCAATAGATAAAATGAATCCTTAGTTAAATTTACAACCAGTGATGAAATGGAATGAACTTTGATGCAAATCATTAGTACATTTCAACATTTAATTATTCAAATTGAGATAATTCAATAATCTAAAATTATTGAATTATCTCAAGTATCGGATTGCTGGAAAGTTAACAGAATTTTTCCTATGAGTTGATGATCAAGGAGGGAGGGGGAAATCACGCATTGAATATATTTCAAATTTCCGCTTCTCAAAAATCTAAGGCATATTTTAAACAATTTTTGAAATTTTAATATTCTTACAAATGAAGTTTAACTGTAAGCAATGAAGAAAAAGTATTAAATTTTGGCCATTCTTAAAAATTGCTGCTCCTTCCTATAATTAAATGTATTATAGTTCTTATAACTAGAAAATCCCTCTTTTATTATAGTACATAAGAGTTTTTGTTGAATTAGAGACATTTCCATCGAATAATCAATATTCTGAAATTATAAAATATATTCAGTAGTACACACAAATTTTCAATACTGAATAATTCTACTTTTTGTCCTTAAATTTTAAATGGATATGTTTAGTTTCAGCAATAAAGTTATTGTATTAGTTGAAATTTAATTATTTCTATTGCAATTTAATCCGAGATTGAAATATGGCATCTATTCAAATTTTAGGTCAGATAACAGAAAAATAAAGAAGATGAATAATACAAGGTTTTAAAGCTTATAAACTAATCAAGATTTAATGTTAAATATTTCACTGTAGAAGCAATTAAGAAGAAGTTGCATAAAATATGTAATTGGAAATTTTAGAAACTATTAATCTTATTACTAAACCAGCTGGTTGCCAAAGGCAGCTAGTTAAAAATGTGCTTTCATTCTATAAAAATCATTTAATGACATATAAAATTAATTTCTCTTTTAACTTTAGTAGGATCATGTTCAGAATATTTTCACTTACTCCAAGAATAATGCATCTTAGCCTCTTCTATACTGTGAAACTAATTTGAAACTTGTTATAATTAATTTTTAAAAAATTAGCTACAAAAATCTAAAGAAAATAAGAAATTATCAGAAACCTGATGGTGCTTTCCATCCAACAGAGGAAATTTTTTTTGCAGGCTCTGGAACTCTAAGTTTTGGAAAAAGACGCTCAACAAAATGCCACCTATCTTTCACTTCTTCTACTCCTGTGAATTTAGGGTCTTTACTTTCAGCCCAAATATCTTCAGGTATTTTTTTAATACGAAAAGGATGAGCCTAGAAGGGAAAAATCAAATGTAATAATAAAATGAGATTGAACAAATAAAATTATAAATAAAACAGCTTCTTTACACTGCTATAAAGTAATACATTAAGTGAGACTGAATTTTAGATGAATAAAAAATATCTAAAACTAAATACTTGTTTCTATACTTTAATGATAAATATAAATATTCTTAACTTTTTTTTTATGAGTAGTAGAAATGCTACAGCTGACTTTTTCCTCTGCTTAAATGACATTTACATTTTGGCTCAACTAGGATTTCATTTTAAGCATAATGAAGGAAAAGTAATATAAAAACTATAAATTTAAATATACAAAGACTATTTTAAGAGTTAGACTTTAATTTACATACACAAAACACACAACAGTATAGTTTTTTACTAGTAAAATTTGCTGAAATTGAAGTATTAATATTACTCTTTTACTGACTTCTAAGCATATCATTACAACACAGATCTACTTAACAAAAATTGAATCAAACAATATTAGCCATATCAAAAATATTTTCAATCTAAAAATATCCTTATATGTTCGGATTTATTCAGTAGTACACTGTCAGATATCACAATTAAATTGTTAATTATTTAAGCAAATGTAAGATATCAAACTAGAAGATACCTCAAAGATGGCATGTACCATTTGTCTTTCAGATACAAGAGCCAGCCTTTCAAATAATAATAAGACTTCAATTTTTTTTCTCCAAATGTTGTCAAGTATAGGAATACATTTAAAATAACACATTCATTCTAAATCGAAAGGTAGTCTAAATTTTATCTCAAAAGGAAAATTTGTAATGAAATTAAAAGGTAATAATCAGTTATGCAAATTTATTTTAAATTCATACTGAAAAAAATTTCAGTTAAAAAAAACAGCCCTTGGGATTTTATAAGAAAATTTCAATCGAAACTATATTCATATAAGATCATTAAAATAATATTTTTGATTTTGAAAAGTACGATTGAAAAATATAAAATAAGTATAGAACGTGATAAATTCGTTCTTAAAACATATTCTACAGAAATAATATTATCGAGTAATTCTAATAAGGAATAAATAATAGACGTGTAATCTATTAAAGAATTTGTTGATAAAAGAAAGGGTAAATAAATGATCTATACTCAGAAAAGAAATAAATTACTTACAGGATCAAATGCCCTTGTAGATTCTGTACACCATGCTGTCCATTTATATAAACATAAACGGGTTAGTTTCTCAAAACTTTTAGTTTTTGGTGAAATTAAAGAAAAAAACATTTTTTTCATTTGGAGTTTATTTTTGTTTAGTGTTTATGATTTCAAGAGGACATATTGAACAGTTCCAGTTAAAAAAAAATACTTAAAAAATATCATGAAATTAAAAAAAATGCTCTAATTAAAGATGGATATTTTAAGGAAAAAATAATTATGTCAAAAATGTTTCAGTTTATCAAACATTTTAAACGAATTTTTAAATAATTGATATCTAGGATACCTATTATTGCTATTAAACCTTCGATTTCTTAAATATATTGCTAAACCTTTGTTCTATAAATTGGTCTTGATTTGTAACAACGTCATAAATAAAATTATATATCATTTAATTCCGGATACATATTTGAGTAATAGAAGTACTTAGCACTGTGAATAATGAAATTATACTTTATGGCTTAATTGTACAGCTAATGTTCCCGAAATATCCGTCTGGTGGAATATTCTACAACTATTTGAATCACATGCTTTTATATGAGTTGTGTGTTTTTAGGTACTTCTACACATTATAAGAGTATAGTGGCGATGTAAATTTGTTTGTTGTGGTAATAATAGTGGCTGATATGTCTCTCAATCAGAGGGAATTTCAGCTAAAAAGGAGTATCGGAGGCTGCTATGATCTCCCACGATTCTTTTGTGTGTGCTGCTTTCTTTCTTCTTCTAACTGCAGAAACAATCCTACTAAATGAGAGGGGCCCACCGTACTGTGTGTGTCCATCTCTATCAGCTAAAGCCGCTAACTCCTCTCTTGCAGGAGGTATTTTGCCAACCCACAATAATGAGGATTTCTTATTAATAATTTCATTGTAATTCTGTATTGTGTGGAGAGCATTTGAATAGTCAGATCTGAAGAATATTTCTCAAAAAATGAATTTATTAAAGAAGAAAAAGGTAGAACACATGAAGAAGCATAAAATTTTAATTGTTGTCTAAGATTACTATTCTAATTAACAAATAACCCGCCTTAATTTTCTGCAGAATAGATAGAACTGTTGTATTAGAAGAAAAACACTTCTATCTAAAACTGGACAGTCTAAATTTTTTGAATTTGTGAAGTACAACAGTTGTGGAAACAAGTGGAATTTTATATATTTATTATATAATACAAGGGTAAAATTCTGTAACATTCATGAATATGAAAGTTGGTAAATGACAATATTCTGAAGATTTATTAAATGGAAAATAATGAAATTATAAATTATCTGTATAGGAGCAGTGATCTAAAAAAATATCAAGTATAGATGATAAAATGCATCAATTGCTATGTGTCATTACAAAAATCAATGAATAATCCAGATATATTTTACTAACAAATTGTAGTTTTAGTGCACGTCTGCCTAATCTTTGATACATTCTGTTTTTACTATATTTTCTTTGTTTAGAAGCAGTATATTTATGTAAAGTGTTCATCAAAAAGTCATGAAGTACCATTAGTAAAATCACAAAATAGACAAAATGCAATTTTAGAACAGGTTTTAGTGAAAAATTAATTTTATAGCATATATAAAAAAATTATTTTGATTTACAAATGTAAAGCAGAAGAACTGTTTAAATGCTTAGTGTTGATTTGAAAGAATTAACCTGAAAGCAGTGGCTGAAGTGCAAATATTTCTAGATTCTAAAAAATTAAAGCATTTTAATTAAAGCTATTGACATAAACTGAATTTCATTAGATTCAATGAATTACATTCCACAATTTTGATGCAACTATTTTTCTTTTGTAATAGACATATCTGAAAGTGATATATTTTAAAGTTAAATTTAATATGGTATGCTTATGATTGTAATATTTTTTCTCAATGAGACATGAAATTAGAAATGTTATTTATTATCAATGTAATATAGATCAAAAGTCTGTTGAATCAGATTTGTTTTACCATGAACAAAACTAAAAGTAACAAAAAGGATCCATCCTAACAAAACCCCCATCATTCAACTGATGGAATCAGAAGATCTGTATCGCTTCTGGACGGCTGTATATGATTATGAAGCCTCCGGAGATGATGAATTATCTCTTCGCCGAGGTGAGAAGGTTGAGGTTCTCTCAAAAGATTCCAAAATCTCAGGAGATGAGGGCTGGTGGACTGGGAAAATTGGAGATAAAGTTGGAATTTTCCCCAGTAATTTTGTATCCCAGCGAGATGTAAATCAGCCCTTTGAAATACCTTTTTCTGAGTTAGAATTAGAAGAAGTAATTGGTGTAGGTGGTTTTGGGAAAGTCTATCGAGGGTTCTGGAGAGGTGAAGAAGTTGCAGTCAAAGCTGCACGTCAAGATCCAGATGAAGATATTAGTGTTACTGCAGAGAATGTACGTCAGGAGGCAAAGCTATTTTGGTTGCTAGATCATCCTAATATTGTCACATTGAAAGGCGTATGCTTGGAAGAGCCAAATTTGTGTCTTGTGATGGAGTTTGCTCGAGGTGGGCCACTAAATCGGGTCCTTTCTGGTAAAAAGATACCTCCAGATGTTCTTGTAAATTGGGCTATTCAGATTGCCAGGGGAATGAATTATCTTCATTATGAAGCACCTGTGTCTCTAATACATCGAGATTTAAAATCCAGTAATGGTAAGTTAGTTTCTAATTTCATATATGTATTTGTGAATGTTTATATTTTTCAGTAAGAGGAAAATTTTGCATTTATATGTTGAAGATTGCATAATATCTGATGACTCAATCAATACTACAGTTTTATCTTTTTGATAATTTAAACTAAATGTAAAGTTAAATTTATGTAGCTTTCATAAAATCCCAGTGATTACAGATTTTATACTTCCAAGATACAAAGAATATTAACGTACATGCTATAATTAGTAATTCAGAATTTACCAATAATAATAATAATATATATGTATGTATGTATTTATACATATTTTAGCAGTTGTGTTTTCGGATAGAAGAAAGTTTTGAAATTTTGATTTGTTTCATCACGGAAGGCATAATATGAACAAGGAAGAAGCGATGATAAGCTGAAAGCCACTTGCATTGCAATACAAGTGCAAAGGGGAGCGATTTTTTTTAATGGTTTTACTATAAGCTTTGATAGGGACTTCTTTAACATATATCAATTTAAGAAAGGGAATTTTAAGTATCTTTAAAAGAATGTTGCAAGCATTAAGGAATTTTTATTTCTTCACTCGGAGCATGAGAAAATGCTGAGATCAATAGTTTTATAGAGCGTATGTAGAGTTAAATAAAAAAAATAAGATTTGGAATAAAAAAAAATAGTAAGGAGTAGGAAAATAAGAATATTTTTAAATGAAGTTAATGTAAGCTAAATTAAGATAAAAATAGAAATTTAGTTTGGATTTAAATTAGATTAAAAGATATCATTACACACACACATATATATTACAACAAAGAATACCTGCATATATTGCAGAAAAACATGCAAGAGAATTTGGAATTAAATGAAACAAATTATAGGTAATCTAAAGAAAATCTGAGTTTAAAAATCTATAAACTTGGTTATTAAATTTGCACAAGTAATTCTGCAGTCCTCTGCATAAAATATAGTATTTCAAATGAATATTTAAGTTTAATTGGCTTAAAATAAAAAATTACAAAATTTTAATCAGAATAAACGAAAAAGAGTCTTACCAGTTAAGCTTCTGATGAATTGATCAATGGAAAAAACATTATATTTTATTTGGTCTAAAATAGTATCTTTTAAAATTATTTTAATTGTTCCATAATTACAAAAACTTGCTGTAATGTAGTTTCTGAATTCGAAATGTAATCTATAAACTTACATTGTTAATCTCTTAATACCTTACAAGAAGAAAATTTGGGAATTTTTATTTTTTATATATATATTTTTTATTATTTTATTGTTATTTTATTTGAAATATTTTGGTATTAAAATTGGAACTTTAAATAAAAAGGGAATCTTAAGTATTCATACAGAATCATTGGCTATTTATGTCTTATTTATTGTAAAACTAATATCAGTAAACTATATTAAAAATATTGAAATTAGTGAAATTTGTAAGTGCTTGATTTTGCTGTCTAATTTTTGAAAATTTTCCTTTCTTCTAAAATAATTGAAATTTTATTTCTTTTTAAAATTTTCAGAAAATATTGGATTTTTAAAAAATATTGTTTTTAATTAATAATAGTAATAAAAATCTGCATAAATTTTTGATTACTGTGTTTTTACTCTTGCATGAAATTTTTCAAATCTCAAATTTATAATTGTTGTATTGATCAAAACTTAAATATCATTTATTAAGGGCCCTTAAAAGTTAATTAGGGAAAGTAATGTTTTATCTTATCTTTTATTTATTCAAGTCTGTTGAATTCGTCTTTCATGAGGAAAGTAATTTGTTAATCTAAATATTTCTTTAAATTTTATTTTTATAGCTTCATGATTAGCTTTCATTTCAATGTCGCTTTACATCTGTAATATTAGTTTGGATTAAATGGGTCAGTGAGAAGAACATCACAAATATAATTTCTGTATTACTGTTAGCTTTTTAAAAAAAATCCTTTTGATTGATGTGAATGTAACAACTTATAGCAATACAACACCCACCTCTCTCTAATGTTACCAGGAACATTTTAAATTTGAATGAAGACAGAAAAGTAATATCTCCCAAACTTAAAACTTGATTGTCTCTAATTGAGATTTTTGGACACATACTTTTATTTTTGTCTTTGATTCAATTTATATTGCAGCTTCAAGTAAAATATGATTTAAATTAAAATATTTCACTTTTTTACATGTAATATTTATTGTTCAATGTATACATAAGTTAGTAAGTTAATTTAATTGACATTGCTGAATTTTCTGAAAAATATAGAATTTACATACTTGTAAAATCAATTAAAATGTATTAATATTTATGTGTTAAAAATAATTTTTTTATTTATTTGCTATAAGGTTTTTTCTTATTGTGAATTGCACACTAATAAATTTTATTTGATAGACAGCTTCACTGGATACTTCTTTTACTCTTTTCACCAGTGTGCTTTGGTACTAGTTTATTTTTACAACCCCTACTCCATCTCAGGTTTACTTGACAATTTTTAGAATATGTAAGATTATCAAGCACTTTTATACATAAAGCAACCATCTCGACCGTATAACTCGTTTTCTTGGTTAGGAAACTTGGAAGCCGTAAAAATGAACAAGTACTTTTGCTTTTACCAATTCATCAATTTTCTAATAAATTCAAACATCTCTAAACTGTGCTCTTGTAATCTTTGTCCTTTAAACATTATTATGTCTTCTAAATGTGTAAAATAAATTATGTAGCAATTTTTTTTGCCATGAACATTTTAGGTTTGAAATCATAAGCTTAAATATCTTTCCTTATCTAAATAAAAAAAATCATCATGCTAACATAAGTTTTTAGAATTGATTCTTTTTATTAATTATTAACTGAGCAAGTTTCATTACTTAAAAAGTCACATTTCTTTAAATTCATCTGCTAAATGAATCGTGGTAAAATCTGAATGGGAAAATGTGTTCACTCTTTTAAAGTTGAAAGTAATGATATAATGAAGTAAGGTATTGAGTGAGAAATTTTTAAAGATATAATTTTTAATTCTTCTTTATTTTAATTATTAAATTTTTATTCTTTAATTCCTTTTAGAATTTTGTGAGTTATTTATTTATAGTGAGTAATATATACAGAATTAATAATTCAATAATAATTTTTAATCTAAAACAAAGGAAAAATTTGCTACAGAAAATGAAATTTTTCATTATTTAAATCTTTATTAATAATTTGAATACATTAATATTTTATATTTGTTTTTTCACTGTTAAAACATTTAATTATTTTTTAGTTGTTTTAGTATTTAATTTTTTAACTGTGATTTTTAAAAATTTTAATTGAAAGAATATCTTTTGAAGTAATTAATTATCTGTTCATGTATGGAAGCAATCTAGTATGTCATAAAATATTTATTATGATTATTATTTCTTAGTTTTTAATATTAGTATTTATTTAGTTTGCTATATTAGTTATTATTACTTAGTTACTATATTAGTTATTAGTACTTATTTAGTTTTTAGTAAGATCTATATTTTATGGTATTTGTTCATTACTTGTGTTAGGAATCAAATTTTATGAATGCATAGTTTTAAAATGCACCAAAGAAATTATAACACACATTTACAAAAAGGAAGACTCACAAAGTAATCTATTTATTCAGTAAATCTTATATTTATGAAAATTTTGTTTTATTAATATATTAAAATTGTAAAAGAAAAGGTTGCATCTGAAATTCCATTTCTTTCTTTTTTTCATTTAGTAAATATTTTTATTCACTCAAGTATATCAATTAATATTTGTTTGGAGGGAAATTATAATGCAGTGTAGAAAAGATTAAAAGGAATTATACTAAAAGTATTTATTATAATTAAATTTTACAGAAATAATCATAATTTTTTACAGCTGGTTTATTTTTTTGTTTTCAGTATTGCTAAGTGAACCTCTGGAAAATGGAGACTTGAGAAACAAGACCCTGAAAATAACAGATTTTGGATTGGCGAGAGAAGTGTATAAAACAACTCGCATGTCAGCAGCTGGGACTTATGCATGGATGGCACCTGAAGTTATCAAGTCATCTACTTTTTCCAAAGCCAGTGATGTTTGGAGGTAGTCTTACTTTATGTTTCATTCATGTTCATATTGCTGTTGAACGAAACTTTATATCAATAAATATTATAAATTTCAGAAATTTTATAGAAGAAAAGTACATTTTACATGAATCCAACTTTGCTTTCTTTGTATGCAAAGAAAAAATTTGTTTTAAAAAATTCTCCTATTTTTAGATTTTTTTCAAATCTTAGTTTATATTTTATATATATACTAGCCGCCTTTGGCGATCAGCCGGTTCGCCAGTATTACCACTCGCTATAATTTTCAATTAAATATTTTAAGTAACTGGTCTCTTAATAGATTCTCAAACAAAATATTTTGAATCTTCAAATTTTGATAGTCATACCAAACTTATACTGTTGTTTAGATGGTTCTGTTCAATTTACTATATATATTTTGCTAATTTGTTGTCATTTCCGGTGAAACTTTAATTTGAAGTGGAAATAATGAAATTTCAATTAATATAAAGATATTTTTTAATAAAACCAAGCATTTTATTTTATTTATCATCTTTATTGTTATTTATTTATTATTATTATTATTGAATATGAGTAATTGCAAACAGAATCGCTCGATATTTAAGTCTTATGTGAACTACAAAATATTTTTCATAATTTATGTAATATCTAAAACAATAATTCAACAAAAATTTCTCAGATTCAGCATAAAATTCAGTTTTTAGTTTTGCTTTCAAAAGGATTGAAATGAAATCAATAATATTTTGTTCCGGCCTATAAATATATTTCAAAAATTATGAAATTTAAATTTAATGCAGTAAGGTATATTCTGAGAAATTTTCTGGCCACACCAAATTTTAAATAAATGAATGAACATTTCTATTTTCCACGATCAACTAAGACTTATTTATGAAGTTTTGAATGTTAAAAATTTAGAAAAACTCAGCATTTTCATAATCTTAGGCCAATTAATGTTGAGAAATCTGCACGCTGATTGGTGTATTTTCTTTGAAACGATCGATGGAAAATCAAAAATTATCCTTTTTTTATTGAATAGTGATATTCAAATTTTCATAAATCAGTCAGTTTAAGTAATTGATTTAGTTGATTGGAAATTAACTCTTTTTATTTAAAATATTAGTGTTTCAAGAACATTTTGTTATTCGTGATTTCCACAGCAGAAGCTTTATGTAAAATCAAAAATTCATTATTTATTAGAGCATTTATTGAATCAAGTTACATAAAATATAATCATTTTTCATTTAGACCATTTTAGCAGATCTGTGTCTTACTAAAGGTTTACAAATTAGCTGTGTGGCCCTGATTTGAATGGATATCCTGTTCATATTAAACAAAACTTGAATTAAAATAAAACTGATTTATTGGATTAATAATATAGAGAGTGTAAAAGATCATAAAATAATTTTTCTTGAATTTATTTTTTAGAAAAAATAATATTTCAAATTTGTTTCTTTTCCTACAGACATGTGCCGAAAATTATATTTTTGTAGATTTCATTTCCAAAAAGATTTAATTTGTTTTTAGTTGGAGCTTTAATCAATATGATGGCAACACTTTGAAAAAAGCTAATTTTTTCCCATGAATGCAAAACGTGCTCGTGCAGCTTAAATTTTATTTTTATTTTGTACGAAAAAAATTGTTGAAAAATATAGTTAAAATTTTTATTTAAAAATTCATTAAAAATAGAAATTTAATTTTAAGGTTAAAACATTTGTATCATTTAAAAGATAATTTTTTGATCTTTAACTTCATGTAAAAATCTTTTTTGTGTGGTAATATTTTCGGAAGTTATAGCAGAAATACGCCACAATTTCACTTAATTTTTAAATAGATAAAATTCTAATTAAAAATTTTAAAAAATAACCCCCAGGTGCATATTCCCGGCCTCCAAGGTATAAATGTGCCAAATTTGGTAGCTGTAGGTTGAATGGTCTGGCCTGTAGAGCGCCAACATACACACACACACATTGAGCTTTATTATAAGTATAGATATCCATTAACTAGAAAAAGTACTTTTTCTAAACACACAATTAAATTTCTTCACTGAAGAAGGGGAAGGGAGAAACACATTTAAAAAATTGTTTTAATATTCATATAACTTTATAATTTCAAAAAAGAAAAAAAATATATACTAAGTTTAAATGTTTAAAAAATTGCCAGTGAATTTCCAAAACAGCATATAAAACCATTTATGATTAATATAATTTGAATTTATTAGATTTTTCTTTTTGGACGCGAGGGATTTGTCAGATGTTCAAGAAACTAAGAAGGTCTGCAAACATTAAAACAAAATATTTTTTGATCATATATTACACTTTTACACAAAAATTTACTAAAGTGTTGAGAGGACATTTTTTACATGGTGTTTTCAAGAGCCTCATATTAAAAATAAGAAAAATCTTTTCTGATGATTGCTTACACTAACCTTTTTCAAAAATGTGCTCTTAGAAAAATAAATGAAACTACAGTTCCTTGTACATGGATTAAATTTGTATTGTTGATATTTGGCAATGATCAGTGTAAAATTTTGCATTGCTTTACAAAATGATGATTTTAAATTCTCTTGGCATACTTTCTAAAACTTTCTCATGAGAACATGAATACTATTGTTTTATAATATTGTTGTCATTCGAAAAGGCAATAATTAAAGAATGCATTTTCATATTTTTAATGTATAGTGGTTGGTTTTCCCTTTATGTATTTTTTTAAATATTAATAAATAAATAAAATATTTTACAGAATGTACACTTTGACAACTTTGTATGTTTTTTTTTTTTTTCAGTTATGGTGTTGTCCTTTGGGAATTGTTAACAGGAGAGACTCCTTATAAAGGTATTGATGCTCTAGCTGTTGCTTATGGAGTTGCAGTTAATAAACTGACATTGCCCATTCCTTCTACATGTCCTGCTCCATTTTCTACTCTTATGGAAGGTATTTATTTGGACTTTTTTTTGTAGTAAGTGTTGTAGAATGATTTGTTTTCTACTATCGCCATCTGCATCAAATTGTGTCCACTTAATATATTTAAATTACATCTGAGTTTTAAAATAAATATATAAAACAATATATATGATTTTTTTTTTTATGCGCTTGCAAAACTGTTACAAACTGTAATACACATCCTGCTCTTTTGATTAAATATGATAACCAATGATTGTGCACAAAAAATGAGCACCATGGCTTTCAGAATGGAAGAGGGAATTTACTTTGCCATATCAAGGATTAACCCAGACATGAATTACATATTCATGTACTATTTCGTAGTTTGTCCAAACAATTCCTATTATCAGTTACAGATATTTTTGCGTTTATGTATAATCTTCAATATATGTTATTACTTATTTACTGACATTTGGTGTGTATATATGTAAGCATTATTTTATGTGAAGCAGGATGCAGTTTTGAAGACAGTGAAAAGACTTTCTATTTCGTGACGTCGTTTCATTTCATTTTGAAGTAGCAGGCATTTGTACAAGTGAGAGCACACAGAACGACACAGAAAGGAATGATGAAAAAGCTCTTAGACATTTTATCCCTGGTCTTATATAACCTAAGATTTTGATACTGAAAATATTTCTTCATAGTGCTAATATATAATGAATATATTAACAATAGGGAATTTTCATTACACACGTCAAAGAGGTAGGAGAAACGCAGGGATCTTTTAAAAAAGAATTTGTCTCATCAGCGGTATTTTGTCTCTTCACGCGAAGTGTGGGAAAGTTAGGCTTTTAGCCGATTCTGCAATTTCACATATCTTCTCTTGAATTAATTAAGTAGAAACAGTGGAATTGGATCAAGAAATAAGAGAATAATTTAGAGTAAAGTTACTATGGGCTAAATTAAGATAAAACTTTGGAAATTAATTAAATTGAAATTGAAGTTTAAAATATCATTACACACACACACACGCATATATATATATATATAAAATATTATATTTGTGTAATTACTTGCATTTGTTTGTGGAAATCATTAAGAATGGAACTATTTTCTAATTTAAGAAGAAATTAATTTCTAATTTAGTAAGAAATTTAATTTTTTTTGGTTTGATAAATAAATTTATTTTTAAAGTGAGAAGAAAATTTGCCTGATAATTCATTTTTTAAAATAACTGCTCATTATTAAAATTAAACTTAAGAGCTCATATTAAAAAATTAAATTTAAAAGCTCTTAAAAATTATTAATAGTTTAAACTTAGAAAAAAAATGAAATATTTTGATATACAATTGTTTTTAAAACATTTGTTTGTAGAATTGAAAAATACCTTCTTTTGGCTATAATTAAGATGAATATCTATATTTGAAGACAAAGCCTGTAGTTTTTAGGAAAGGAATTTTCATTTCCATCAGATATTTTATTTTATCAGTTGAGGGCAAATTTTAATTCAGTGATTCCATATGAAATTCGCTGAATAAGATGAGCTGACTGACTAGAAATAAGCTCATTGATATTTTCAGTTATCTCTTTAGTATTTAGTGCATTTATTCATTTTGTTACTTAAATAATTTTTGCGTATAAACAATGAGCTGTTCTTGATAGTTTGAATTATTTCAAATTTATATTTTAGATAATTTCTTAATATTACAGATTCTTAATTTGAATTAGAAGATCAATTGGTTTTATGAGAAATGAGTTTATTTGCCACTCAAGATGGCTAGAAAGGAAAAGTAAAAATAAAGAAATTAAATGACATTTAAATTAATTAGTAAAAAATATTTTAAAAAGCAGACTGAAATTTGAAGTGTAATGTTTATTATTAGTTACAGCTATTAACTTTTGTCAATTTACTTTCAATTCTGTTATTTAAAACTTTTCCACTTATGACCTCTTTTGAATAGGAGGGAAAAAATGCATGACAATATTTTCATCTGAAATTTTTTAACTAAATTTAATTCATCATAATTAAAAGAAAGTTTAAGATCAGTTATTAGTAAATATTAATGAAATAATTTGTATTAACTAATTATTATTCACTAAATTAACATTATTTTGAAAACTTGACCTTTTTACTATCACAAATTGGGATGAATTCTGTTTATATCATGATAAAATGCTTGAAAAATTTCATAATTTTATCTTCTCTTCTTTTCTAATAGATTTAAAATTGATTTTGCACATTTGCTTTTTGTATTAAAACTTTTGTTATCTTTTGAAGCCTGTTGGCATCCTGATCCCCATGACCGACCAACATTTGTGGATATTCTTCGACAACTAATGGAAATTGCTCATTCTCCTTTTATGAATACCCCTCAAGAATCTTTCCACACCTTGCAGGAAGATTGGAAACATGAGATTGCTGATATGTTTCATGAACTTAGATGTAAAGAAAAAGTGAGTTCTTGAGTTATTGAATTCTTTTGTTATTTACTACAATGTTTTACCATTATAGATACGATAGAATTTTATCAATCTCATATGTTGTCAATGATTTTTTTTGTAGCACTTGTTTAAAGAGCACTAAATAATTTTATAACTGAATTGATTGGTATGTGTATTGCTTGGATATACCTGAGTTGATTTAACATTATTCATTTTGTTAATATTAACATTGGTAGTTAATATTCTTCAGTTAAATTTTTTGTAATTCTGTAGACAAAATTTTGTAATGTTTATTAAATTAAATTATTTATAGTTTATAGAAACTGCAAATATCTGTTAAGAAAATGATAGTAAGAGACTTATTATTTATATGAAGCTTTTAGAATGACATTTCAGTCATTGCAAACACATTTCACTGTCTTTCTGCGGTAATTTAAATAAATGTTTGAAGCATCACAAGACACTTTTGATTGCTCTAAGAAATGACTCTGAGTTTAATGTTAACTTTTGTTAATCCGTATTTTTTGTTATTTAAAAAATATATATTGTAATTTTTTGTAATTGTACTAGAATTTTATGCTGAATTGCATTGGTTTATTTAATTTTTAGCCATTTTATTTACTTGAATGATTCATTTTTTTAATTTAATATTGTACTTTTTTATTCTGAAATATTAATACTATATCTATCTATTAATTACACAAAAATTTCATATATAGATAAAATTTAAAAAAATAAATAAATAAAGACCCTTATTTCAAACATTTAATATGTATTTTTATTGCATTGCTCGAATATATTATTCTTATAATCAAAATATTTTAGGAATTGCGTTGCCGGGAAGAAGAATTGACCAAGGCTCTTCTACAGCAAAAAATCCAAGAGGAATTTTTGCGTAAGAGAGAGCAGGAATTGGCTGAAAGAGAAATAGATCTTCTGGAAAGAGAACTTAACATCATGATTCTGCAGCAGCAGCAAGGAAGGCCCACACCTAAAAAGAGAAAAGGAAAGTTCAGGAAAAGTCGACTCAAGCTGCTCAAATCTGGAGGACAGATAAGCATGCCTTCTGGTAAATTTTTGTCTTGTTGATGCCAGTTTTATAACATCAAAATGTGATGTTTCTATTAAACATTAATAAACATTCCATTTAAGAATCACAAGTTTTTTTTTTAATTCAAATTAATGGCTTTTTGTTATTTTTCTATTGCTTTTTGATCAAAAATATAGAAAGTGATGTCATATTAAAAATAACTGTAATATTATGCTATTAAATGGAAAGGAACTTTACTAAAATCCTACATTCTTGTAGCATTTTTTTCTTTCCTTTATTGGAAAAACTTTTACTTAATATTTTTAGGAATGTAAAAATTCTCTTTATTTAAAGACTGTCATGAATATATTACTCTGTAAAATATTTGTCAACAGTTCAATGTTATTCTTTTGTTTGTGTAAGTAAAACATTTGGTATATTTCATTCATTAATGCTTTCTGTCATTAGAAAGTTTCTTTTAAAATTTTTAATCAAAATAAAACCAAACTATTTAAATTTTCTTATATTCATTTATATTACATGATATTTTATGCCAATGACAGTAAGCAAACTAGGCTAAACAGTATGATATTTCAAAATATTGTGTTATTTTTCTTGCTGAGTCCTCTGAAATAAATATTTCTTTGTGAATGCAGTGCACTCCTGAGTATCTGGTTCACAACTTTCTGGCATATTTTCCTTTTATTGTAATTAAATGAGGAATGCAAGGTATTGCATTGGTAACATTGCCCATGTTATTGGAAGCAGCCATTTCCTGCAATCCTCCTATGTGTCATTTGTAAAATATAAGTTGTGGTTGAAAAAGAGCAGTGTTCTGCTTATTGTTTATTGTTTTGTCAGTATGTAATGGACCTTAATTGTTACCATTGTTTCTGATTATAATTGCACAGTATGTACAATATTCATGAATTCACATTCTACGTGGTTTGAGATGGACTTAATATGAAGTGAGAAAAGGCGTATTATAACAGTGAGTTTTGGTATAAAAAGTTTGTCTTCTGGTATTGGTGAGTAAAGAAATGAGTTCATTGAGCTCCGACCTATCCGGCTTCCTTGTTATCCGTCCTGCCCTTCCACCACATTAGACCGGATACTCAGGAGTGTACTGTATTTATCTTTAAGATGTAAAACACTTAACTTTAGAGCATATAACTTTTCTGGTGTATCATTTTGTGCATGAGTTGTGCATCCTTTATTTTTTTTTTTAAATAGGATTTTTCTTTATTAGTATATCATTTTTTGCATGCATTTTATTCTCGATTTTTATTGAGTGAATTTAAAGAAAAGGATTAGATTTCATTATTCCCATATATGCTCAAACAACAAGGATTTAGACATCCTACTCTCCACCAAAGCAGGCACATTCCTAACAACTTCTCAAAGTATTGTATTTATTTAGTAGAAAATGTATATGCCAACAACGTCTTCATAATTAAAAAAAACTGATACCGGTTAAATAAAAAGTAAAGCTTATTAAAAATTCAGTCTAATTGACTAATCATTAAATTCCAACAAATATTTCCCATTTGAAAATGGATGAAAAAAATTCACACCATTCACCCAAAGGTTAAAAAGAAGGAAAAAAAGATCCTTTGAATTTCTGTCTGATATGTGTTCTTGTACTAAGAATTAATCTTTAAATATCTAGTTGATAATACCTTCCATTGCTTTAAAATTATGAAATAACATACTCAAACTAGGTTAAAAAATATGGACTTAGAAAGATTTTGATTTTGGCCAGCAGTTTTGAGTCATCTTTTTGTTTTAGACTTTCGGCACAACATCACTGTGCAGCCCTCTCCTACCATGCGCCCAGAAATAGCGAGCTTGCGCATGCCTGCTAGTCCCGAGAGCCCTCCGGCTTCCCCCAATCTACCTCGTCTTAGAGCTTATGCATGTGAGTACCCTGCCAAATAAAATTGTAGTTGTCCATTAATAGACTTATATTAGTTACAATATAACGTTTGTTCAGTCAGCAAATGTTAATAGCATTATGTGTTTTAAATTCAATGCTTAAAATCCATTTTTATATTTCTTTCTTTTCATAAATTATTATATTTCATTTGCTTGATTTCGGCCATTTGCAAAGTATTTGCTTTTTATGTTTGATATCAACTAAATAAGCAGTAAATTTAAGTTTCTTTTGATTATATTAATGTATATTAATTGATGGCCTATCTTTTTATGCTGAATTTGCACTGGGGCGATGTGAATTTGATGTTTATATCGTCTGTGAAATCTTAAACTTATTTGGTTTGTATACTGCACCATGCATTTGGTTTATAAAGTGCATACTCCTTTTTTAAATTTCTCTTTTATACTTTTTTACTTGTTTCTCTTAATCCTTTGTAAGTTATTGTTTTTTTGTGCTATGAATTCTACTTTTATTTATTCTTATTTAATACTAGGAATTTGCTTAAAGAATTTAAAATTCTTTCCAAAAAATTATTATTTCCATTTCAATCTTATGTAAACTCAATCATTTTTAAAGGAAGATAAAAGTAATTAAATTGTTTTATTATATGTCATTTATTATTATAACAGTAACAAAAAATACAACCTATCTCCCTCTAAACACATATGTCTAAATCCACTTCTCATAATAATGATAAGAATATTGCTGAGTGTGTATTTTAATGAAAAGCATATTTTTAATAATATTATGTAGATCTGATCCCAAATTTTGCAATCAATTTCATTAATTGAAGGAAGTGTCTTTTAAATACATTTATAGTTTTATTCTATTTAATGATCTTAATGTGTGGCTTTAAAATAATATTTATTTATTGTAGTACCAGTGGATGGTGTAAAGGGCAAGACGTGGGGCCCATCAACTGTTCACCAGAAGGAGCGGGGGCACTCCAGAAGGCTTCTCATCGAGGGTAACAAGCGATGGTCCAAGAGTGCCCCCAACCTGGAAAAATCTCAGAGAGGAGCTTATTCGGCTGGGTATTTTGGAACATTACCTGAATGTGGTAAATACTTCCTCATGTTTATGTATCAAATTATAGTGTGTTAAAAAGTTTAGTATATGGATTTTGTAAAGTTAGTTGTACTGTTACAGTGAAACTTCAATTAATGAGCAGGATTTGCAATCAAATCTTGCTGATAAAGTGAAAGACTTGTTAATCAAAACAGTTTTCCTTACATGGGAATTCATGTTAAGTAGGACAGTTTGTTCCATTTTGAAGAAATACTCAAATTATGTATTATTTATAATGAGTGTTTTTTCTATAAAAATAATTCTAAAGTCATTTATCTTCAGCTACATTTGGGATTGCCATGCCACCAGGAGAACCTTAAAAACTAGGAAAATACAGGAAATTTTGCATAAAAACCAGGAAAATGCAGGGAAATTTGGAAATTTTCATAAAAATGGGAAAATACAGGGAATTTTAAATTTCTTAGTTATTTTTTTAATTTTTTTATGCCCAAATACATGAATTGGCAATAATGAGTAAATTAAAAGAAAGTAATCTTGCTTTGTAAAGTTTTTTTTTTGTTATGTAATCTTTAAATGATTTATATCATAATAACAAAAATGTTTTTTGTCTTATTTCACCCTATTCCTTAATTTTGTACAGTTTGCTGTTAAAGAGTATGAGAAGTAATCCTTAATATATAAATTTTGTCTGCTAAATTCTAGATATTAAATAAAAGTTTTTTTTTTTTTATGTAAATACAAACCTTCTTTTATTATGCTTTATTTTGAATAATGTTAAATTATTGATTCCTTTCCTTGCTTTTCTCATTCTTTAAAAACATATTGCATGAGTGCTATTTGTGCATTTCCTTGTATCTGGCATATATACACAGGAAAAATACAGAGAATTATTTTTCCAGATTTAAGTGACAACCCTGTACATTTCAAAATTTGATGAAAATGAGACATAGTATTTTCATTAAATGAATTTGTGGACCAAATAGCCATTCCCTGATTAGGACAAAGTTTCTGAATGTTTGATCCATAAAATTCTATGCCTTTAGCATTTCCCTTATTTCATTGTAAGATTGCTGAGAGGCAGAAGAGGCAATTTCTGTATGTTATCTCCTCACCAAATCTTATCTATCATCAAATCTCATTTGTGACTTTTTGTCATTACATCAAATGCAGCTAATTAAGCATTTCAATAATTTTGCCTTTATTCTTCCACCAGCTCTTCAATATCTTGCTGTACACCTTTAGACCTATTTAGCCAGAGACATGAACTTGTGCATGTAAAAATAAAGATTCTCTTGTAACGAATTCTTTTCCTCTGATGACCAAATACCATCTTCAACTTTTTCTATGACACAGAATGCAGTTTAAAAAAATGCTTTATCAAATATTTTTTTTTCTTGCATTTTTTTCTTTTTTCTTTTTATTACACAAATTTTACTTGTTGTGAAAAGTGCTCATTAAGTGAGGTATGACTGTAGTTATGCAGAAGTGGGGATACAAATACTTTGTTACTTATAACATCTTCATGAAATTGGTGTCAATGGAAATGAATCCAAAGGTACATTTTGTTCCAGTTGATTAAGTTAATTTAACTATTATTTCAAAAAATTTCTAATTACAGCTATCTTTTTTTCCCCCTGAATTGATTTATATTCATGCAGTTATCCTCCCCAAAAATTTACATGGTTTTAAAAAATAATGCTTCTAACGTTATTTAGTATCTTTCAGTAATATCTTGGAAACTATTATATATTTACAAATTCTACTCTTTGTGAAACATGAAATTTAATAAGCTTTTGAAAATTGCAGTTGGATGAATATTAAATTTATTTTCGTGTTAAACAATTTTAATATGAATTTTACTTTCTTTTCAATTCCCCCTACTCCAATGATGCATAATTTGCTTGCTGGAGATATTAACCGAAAGAATGTTTAATCAATTTTTGCCAGCAATTATCATTTGAAAGTAATTGAAATAGAAATCCAAGGAAATCCACTTTCAGTAATTTAATTAACATTAAAATGAGAAATTAATTAACATCTACAATTTATATTTTCAATGGCTTGATGATAAGCACTCATTCAAAAATTTCTTTGATTTGACAGAGGATATTTTTAAAATATTCTTATGAAGATTTATGCAGAGCTATAAAGTATTCTCTTCTTTGCATTTATATAAAAAACACCAGTTCAAACCTCTAGTTAAAAAAATAGTATCACAGTATTATGCAGGGTTTGATTCATTCACATTTGTCTTGATTGCATCAGCCAGTGCATAAGAGAATTCATTTTTATAGCAGCTCTGTATATCACTAATTTTTTTCTTTTTATTTCAATTAATGGTTTTCACATACATCATCACATAATATTACAGATTGTATGTCACCCTACAAATAATAACATTTAAAAAAAAAGACTTATAAGTGTCATGTAGCCCATAAAAAAATTTCAACCTTCTCATGACTCTAAATTCTACAGTTTTTCTGTTTATTGTCAAAATATGCTTCTGCTCAGCTTCTTCACTTAGAGAAAACAATCTAGTATATCCTTTAAGCCTCATCTTTTTGACAGATTAAATCCAAACTTGATAAAGAAGAGCATTGAGTATCAGTAAGCAACAATGCACAATCTCAAAATTAAATGAAATCTTAATTAAATGTAGTTTACTAACTTCTTTTCTTGAGGACTGATGCAAATTTAGAATTTGATGATTATTAATCAAAATGGCCAATTTTAGATAGAGGTGGATTATACATTTTGAAATATAGAACACAAAACAATTTTAAATATATTTAGATCTAGCTATAAACTTGTCAATTGAAGAGAGAATTTTTTATGGTTCAGATTCTTAATTTGTGCTTTGGTTTGTCATAAAAGGAATATAATAACAAAATGCATGCAGGTAAATATCTAATGCAAATAGCAAGAGAATAATCTGCTCTTTGGGGTATAGATTTTTTTTTCTTTTCTTTTTTTTTTCTTCTTTTTTTTTAAGGAACATTTTTTTTTTTTTTTTTTTTTTTTTGCCTATTTTTAATCGTAAAGAGAAAGAAAATAAAAATAAAAAAATGTCAAGCACGGCACATTTCTATGAAAATGTGCCTTTAATCATTTTCAAATTCAAATTTTGTCATTCTTCTATAGTATTCTTCATATCTCAAGCCCTTTTATATAAATTTATTCATTTACATATATTTAGTTTATTTACTTCTTGGTCTTTATTTTTGGCATAGTTAATTATTTTATGAAATTAAGTTTTTATTTGTTCTTAGTCTATGCATTGTCTGAGTTTTAGATATAAATATTTCCATTACAATTGAATTTGTCTGTTGTTATGATCAGTTAACACATTAAGTATAGCGCTTTACACGCTCAACGCTCTGCTAGGGATCGCATATTTTTAATTTGCATTTGGTATTATATTTACATAAACTATTCTTAAATATTACTTCATATTTTATACATCTATTCATTATATAAGATTTTTTACGTTTTTAAAAGATATTTCCTTGCAAATTCATACACGAAATTTGAAATAACAAAATGTACAATAATAAAACCCCTTTATAAGGTACGGTAAACGATCGGCACAGATCTACTGACGTACTGGCTATACTGACCGATAGTTTCCACATGCTTGAAATGTCAACATTCAGTTATTTTGCTAATCATTTGTCATAAGAATGTGTAAGGCTTTGTTACCCTGGTAACGTAGCAAAAATATTTTCCTCTGGTTGGTTATTCATCGATTCAGCCAAAAAAACACGAAAACGAAATATCTCGTTATTCAGCCACAATGTTCGGCCCGCTAAAAGGAGAAATTTCGTGACCTGACCACAACATTCGACCTGTTAAACACGAGAAGTCTCGTGACCCGGCCACAATGTGTCAAGAATAAATCTCTTTTTGCAGGTTCAGAGGAATGGCACCTGGAGAGTTTGCCTACACCCAGATACCATACCTTATCAAATGGTGACAGCCTCAAGCGAAACACACACTTCCTGCACCTTTCTTTGTACAATATGGCTGCCATTGCAGCCAGCATAGCAGCGGGTTTTGACATTCGGTTA
This sequence comes from Argiope bruennichi, assembly GCF_947563725.1. Taxonomy (NCBI): domain Eukaryota; kingdom Metazoa; phylum Arthropoda; class Arachnida; order Araneae; family Araneidae; genus Argiope; species Argiope bruennichi. The sequence continues at coordinate 4,166,961 of NC_079159.1, read as the reverse complement.
GCAACGCAGACTACTGTCCACCCTAAGCTTTCTTCCATGTGGTCTGAAGATGAGGAGGAAGATAAGAGGTGGTGGTACCAAGAACAAGGTGAGTTTTTGTGTTTGAGTTGTGGTCCCCTTCCAAAATCTTCAATTTTTGGTTATTGTGTTTTTCCTTTTGCATACAATTCATCTATAATTTTGGTATATTTGATCCAATTTTTTTATTGATTACTAGCTGGTACCCGAGGCGTGCAACTGCACATGAAATAATTTCGGAAATATCACTTAAAATTAGAAACAGCTACATTGTTTAATTAGGAATGATTACATTTATTTTCTTTTCTACAATGAATACATTCAATGAAATGAATGATATATAAAGGAGAACTATAAATAATATTTATTTATTTGAATTCATTATTTAAGTATACTTTAGGGTAGACAATTCCCCCCCCCCCCATCTTCGGCAAAAGCAAATAAATTTCATGACTGTCCGACTCATGAGCACCCAACATACAACTGCCATGTGAAAAACATGGATTTTCTAGGTTCATTCCAATAAGTTAGCAAAGTTTTATTGCCAGCGGATTAACAGTACGACAGTGCATAAAATATGAACAAAAGAAAATTCATTTTTGTATATTAGATTTGTTTATAAATAATAATGTCTCACATTAATCTAAATGTAATAGTTCTAATTGAATTGAATACCATTAAAATTTTCAACAAGAATTAAATTATCAATAAATTAAAACAACTTTTTTAAAGCTTTGCTTTTTTTTCAGTATGGTTAATATATTGATCATGTTTCAATCTTTATAATAAAAATAAAGAGGATACAGATGATTAAAAAAAATTTATATGATTTTGAAATGTTATTTCATCTATCATGGAAGAATTTCATTATTGATGATGCTGTTACTTGCTGTTCATTGTTTTTCTATTGGCAGCACATTATCAGCAATTAGCTCATTCTTTGTAATTAATTATGTGTGCATTATACCTTATGTGAGTATTTTTTGCTTATTGTGTTTCTAGAAATGTCATATTTTTTAGGTTCCCCTTTGTATCTGGGTTCCGAGTATGAGTTCAGCTCTCCTTCTGGCTACCCTCACAATACTTATCATGGCCAGACTATCCACCACAGGCCAGGGTTGCACTTTGATTTCATCTCCTCCTCGCCTCACCACAATCCCAGTATCAGTTCTGGAGGTTCATACACACCCCATGCCCACAGCCCTTGCAGGAAATCATCTTCTGCTTCAAATGAAAGTGAGCATCCAGCCACCAGCTCTAGCTCTGGCCTTGGGCCATCTCCACTAGGTTTGTAGACACTCAATTCAAAGCTTGTCCTTGATGATGTTTTTCTTAGATATTCTTTGCTAATGATATATATTCTATCTTCCTACTGCTCATATCTGAAAGAAAAAATTAAAATTGCCCATGATGGAAAAAATAAGGAGGAGTCATAATTGGTTGGAAAAAGCATAAGGAGTCATTAATTCTTTAAAAATGAAAAATTGAAATGAATAATTTCTATAACTTTATTAATTGTCTTACTAATGAAGCTGTTAAATATATTATTTTGATGGTATGCAAACTTTTGTCAGAAAAAAGTAGATAGATTTGTGGCATCCCATTGACAGATTATAGTGATGTCAGTTACATGAAGTGCAAGATGGAGCTTCTTAGTTCATGAAATAAGAATTTGTGAATTTTATTTTATTTTAATGTTCTACAGGATGTTTATTCCAGTCATAACAAATAATTAATTTTTATGCTGTTAGAGATAAGTATATATTTCAAATTGGAACTTTTACAAAATGATTTGAAGAATTTTATTTTATGTTATTTGAGTCATAAAATATACAAATAAAATTAATAAGTTTAAACTTTTATGCACTTTCTCAGTTTTATTAATCACATTTAGTAAACTATTCTTTAGATTTAAAGAATTTAATTCTTCTGGCAAATTCTTCAAAAGAGTAAAACTAACCATTTTATGAAACTTTGAATTCATTATTTTTATTTTTGGCTGCAGAAGTGCTGGACATTGGTTGACATCTATTTCTCTATTGAGTTATTGAAGTAGTTTAAAATAGTGATATTCATAACTTAGTCATAAAAGAATGGAACTTTTCTTGTTTCAAATGCTAATTTGTTAAAACAGTTTATTAAATATCACTAATAGGATCAAACAATATTATATAAAATCTAATTATTTTGAACACCCTGTATATCGACAATGCTTCAAATTTTAGATTATTTCAAAATGAAAATTTTATTTTGGTCTTAAATATGAATAAGTTTTGATTTATCTCTGTAATTATGTTAAGAAGGAGGAAAAAATGCTCTATAATTATAATTTTTGAGGTGCATGTCTAAATCATTTTTGCAGATTTTCTCAAAATCTCTTTCTTGTTTGTCTGATCACAATGATCCATCCATCCACCAGATACTAAGTGTGAAAAGAAGTTTTAGTTTTCTGCATAGAATTTTTCTTAATTGTAAAGAGATTTAAAGAAACCAGGAAAAGATTGGCAAAACCCTGAATAAAAGTTTTAATAATGGTAATAAGCTGATTAGAACATTTTGTTATGTTTTCCCTAATAAAGAACCTTATATTAGTAGCTAAAAGCTCTATTTTTTAGAAAATCTTAAAATTCCTTGTGGCTTCATGTAGCTGTTTTTATTTGAAGTTGTCTTAGTTTTTATGTATTGAATATGTGAATTATGCAGATTTATTAAACTCTATTGGCTATAGAATGATTGCACTATTTTGAGGTACGTGAATTTGATTTTTGCCCTCCTTTTCTTCTGAGTAAGCACAAAAGAATGCAAAATATTTTAAATCACTGCTCAGCTTACACAAACATATATAGATATATATTTAAAACTTGTTTTAAAAAGTAGTAATTATTTTAATCCATATTCATAGCATATTAAATGATCAGGATTTGTTGTTATAAGAAATATGAGTTTGAAATGATAAATATAGAGCATTTAATCAGGTATAGATAAGTACTCTCTGCCATCACTACAAATAATAAAGATCACAAAGTAAAATGGGTCTCAATGCCATGTGTCTTTTGCTGCAAGCCCACTCAAAGATGATAATTTGTTATTGGGAGTAAATGCATTCATTAGTTGGCTTTTTAAAAGAAAAAAAAAAGTGGTGCTGAGGGAGTGTCCTAAAGCCCACTAATTATCCATTGACTTCTCATCTTCACATTTGAGATTGTTCCTGGTATTATGTGCTAGGGATAAAACTGCAAAGACCTTCTATCAAATGAACAATTAACATTTCTAGCAATGCTCATTTTTTACAACACACTTAATTTAATTCAAATGAAATTATTTTACTCAGAGCAAATATTATGTTGCTTTTAGCATACATGAACTCCCTATATCCTTGTTCGAATCTTTGAGTTTTATTTTACTGTACTTGGAACTCTGGAAGAATGCTTTTTTTTAATTATTATTATTGTTGTTGGGTCTTTAAAAATATTGGTAAAATATACATTTATTATTCTGGCCAGGGAAGAGAAAAATTGGTTTGCAGTTTGATTTTGTTTTGAGAATTCCACCAATAGAAATTAAGTGGGTGTCATTTCCATGAAAACTTTCACACATACTTCCTAATAAAAGTATTCTCCTCCCTTTCCCACAAAAATTGTAGACCTCAGGCGAGACCATGAATGCTATGATTGCTCAATTTTTTATTTTGAATTCCTGCATATTAGTGCTCTGTGTTTTGTAATATAGTGGGAAAAAAAAAACATAAATACATTTTAGATGCCCCCTTCCCCCTTTTTTTACCTTCAACCAATTGAAATCAAAATTTGGCAAGAATTTACAATTTCATAATAAACTCAAATACCATATTTTATTTTTCAATGTACTGCATTTTTGAGTTATATTCCTGTGCATGCAAATGTTTAAATTGAAAAATGGTTAACTTGTTAACAGATCCAAAATATCATATCGATTTCTGATCTAGATGTTCACTTTGTAGCTATCATGTTTTTAGGTAGACTGTGATTGGATTTCATACAAAACTTGAAAGAAATCTACAGATTTAGTTTAATGTTCTCATATCAAATTTCATATGTCTAGTTCAAACAATGTTTAAAAAAAATAAAGAGATTCCAAAAATGTCTTAAAATCATATTCAGTGACAAACAAATGTAATCCCAGATCCCCCCCCCCTCCCCATTGATTCAGAAGTCTTAGTCATTTTTTCAGAGAGACAGCATAATTATGAAAAGGTTATTTTTAGACATAAGATCTGAAATGTAAAGATTTGTCAGAATCTTGAGTTTGAATTTTTGATGATTGTATTACTTTCGCATTGTATACCTAATATACGAGGGCATAGATTATTGTGGCAGCATCATTTCGATCAGTTTTGTTTCAGCTAAATTGTGAATGAAATTTTGAAATGAGCACATATTTCAGTTTGTGTGAAATTAGAATTTAGTAATAGTTGAGGAGAATATTTGTATCTTGAAATCCATTTTTATATAGAAAAATTTGTGTCTTGAAACCCATTTTTGTACTTTTATTAACTGCAAAATAAATGTAATAGGTGTTTTTTATTCAAGCATCTAGAGTTAGTAGGCAAGAAAAAGAGTAGTGCTTTTGAATATCAATAATGTAAATATTTTAATTAAATGTAGAATTTTTATTTTTATGTCTAATATGTACTTTGACAGTTTTTGAATTTTTTAAAACATTTTCTTTAAAAAATCCTCGGGTTTTTTTTTTTTTTTTTTTTTTTTTTTTTTTTTTGTCAATAAGCAGTGACTTTAGTCAAACATATTTTATGGCATATTGTATTATTATGTCATACTTCTTCTAAAGATAGTATAAATGTTATATTGCTGCCTAAGACTATATGGCAATGTTTTCAGTTTAAGAATCTGTTATATATTTATTTCTGTGAGTTTTTGTATTATAGTTCTGTTCCAGTTTCAAAATTCTTAGCAAGAATATTTATACTTTGTTTTATCTTATAATATTATACTTGAATCTGTTTCCCTGGCTACTTAATATTCTTGAAAACAAAAGAGGAAGGGAAAAAAATTAATACATTTCAAGTGGGCATTATTAATAAATTTTAGACTTGATTATAATTAAATATTTTTCGAAATCACTAGAATGTATTATTTTTTTAAATCTCTGAAATTTAATAATTTATGCTTTAATTACAAATATGATATACATTATTGAAGAAATAAGTAGGATCTAGATGTTATGCTCAATAATTTTGTTTAAGATGCAGATTGTTACATTTTTATATAAACTTGGGTGTGTAAATAATTTATTTTAAATTTAATCTTTGTTTAAGAAAATCAATATTTAGTTCATATATTGTCTATAGAAATGAAAAACCATTCCATTATTAATGAAATAATTTTTGTTATTGATTTGTGAAAAGTAAATTTAATTGTTAGAATTTTCATATATTTCTTCATTTTGTTATTTCTTTCAAATTTTACATCATACATATATATATAAATTTTAGAAAGTGAATGCCTTTTTTTAATGTGCAAATTAAAATTGGAATATTAAATAAACTCTTGGTTTTTAAAAAAAAATCTAGAATTGAATCCCCCTCCCCTCTATAGAAAATTAGTCATTTAAGACTTATGCTACTAATACTTTGTGTAAGAAATGACTTAATTGTGGTCTATTCATATAAAATACTGTATTCAATCTTATGTTTGCATTGTGTTTGATTAATTTGCTAAATAAGCTATATACTATGCATGCTAAAATTATTTTTGTCATTTTTATTATATTTTAAGGCTATGTTGTCATTTATTTATTTACATTGTAGGCGAGTTCTTATTTATAAACTTAGAATAAGTGGAAAAAATAAATTAGAGTATGATTTTGTGTACTTGTTTTGATACTAGGAAAAGGAGTGCTTTTGTACTTTGTCACTTTCAAATGTATTACCTTTCAAAGGGATCTTTGAAAGTTAATACATTTTCTAAATATTCTTTATCACTTTACTAAAAATTTTTTATTTATAAAGTGCTGCTCATTGATAAGTACATGAGGGATGTGTTTAATCCTTTGGCTACATTTGACGTATCAGTACCCCATGCAATTTGGTCAAAGATGCGGATGACGTTCTGACGTGTCATTGAAACTGAGACTAGATATAAACAGTTCGTTTTGGTTTCTTTCAAAGTAATGCAATTTCTGTTGCAACAGAACAAATAATTTCAATAGTTTCGTAAACCTTGTTTGGGATATACAACACCAAAATGGCAGAAATAGAGAATATATTTTTTTCAAAGTGATAGCGATCGTTTTAATGAAAGTAGTGATCTTGAATCTGATGAGAAATTTTATAATGATCCTTTAAGTGATAAAGGGAGATTTCAAAATGAAAATAATGAAGAATATATCGAACTAGAAAGTGATAACGACAGTGAAATTATTCCAAGATGTAAAAGATGCTATTTATTATAACCCGAGTTTATTTGCTTTAAAAATATTTTGTAATACTAACTGCCTAAAGTTATTTCAGTATTGTGTAGGAGTATATATATATATATATATAATGAATAATACGAAATAAATTAATTCTTGTATAAAATCTACAGTTCTTACTTGCCCTCAAAATTAAATATGCTCCAAGTGCAAAAAAAAAAAAAAAAAGAAATTTTTCAAATAAATGTGTACCCAAAGGGTTAAATCTCTATATTGCTCTAAATTAAATGCTTCACAGGATATCATTTATAAAAGAAAATGATTAACATTGATGCATTCATTATTTTCATTAAAAGAAATGTCATTCAATTTCTTTAAATAATTAAATGTGGAATAAAATAAAACAAAACCTTATATTTTATATAGGAATTTCATCAGTGTTTGAGCGCATGTCCTATCTGGAAGGACACAACACTCCTCCTCCACATTTCCCTGATCGACCACCAGATGTCTCCTATCACTACTATCAGGAGTACAGAGGTGCAGGTGCTGAGTCTGTGTGCTATGTGGAAAAAGTCTACACAGACCAGACTCGCCCTGATGTTTATATTGTGGAGCGACTATATCCTGAGTCTGTGAGTCCTCCAGATGGGTTCCATCCATATGAAAATCCTGGGACAGCTTCCCCAAGGACGCCTCAGCGGATCATCTACACCCACCGACGGACATCGTCAAATATTTCTGACACGTCCACCGATAAGCGGTCTGATGATCATGAGTTGTTGACTGTCTCTCACTCTTTACCTCCTCAAACTATAGAACCTTACACAACAACGACAGTTATCACCTCGTTGCCTGGCACACCCAGGCGAAAAATGGATGGGAGTCTTTTTGAGCCATCTATTAGTTACCGTCTGACTCATCCAAAAATCAGATCACGTCTGGATTCAACAAATGGGGAAGACAGCCCATTTGAAAACTCGGGGACACCTCTTCATGCCACTTATGGCCATCGAAGGACACCTTCAGAGGATCGGCAGTCAGAGACTGATCACGATTCACTGACTGTTTCTCATTCACTATCAATTGAACCTTATACAACAATCATCACTTCCCTTCCGAGTACTCCCAGACGGAAAAATGATGGACCTTCATTTGATCGCTTGACCTATTCTAAGGTGAGACCTCGATTCGATGGAACGATGTCTCCTTCCCGTGGTTCTAATGGGATGGGAGAAGAAAGTTTGAACCGGGTTAGATTTAGCATTGATGAAGGAGAAGAAACAAATCGCCAGACAGTCAATAAAGCTATTGGAACCGATGATTTGGTGCAAAGTTCAACAGACTCAGTAGATTTGGACTCTTTGCAACAGAATTCTTCAGTAAGGTAGTGTAGAATTCTTGTTGCATTTTTGCTCTATGTAATAATGTTTCACATTCCAGTGAAATCTCAAGAAATATGAAACTGGTTAACTTACAAAAATTCTTCCGCAAAATAGAATAACTAATGGCTCTCAAAAACATGGAATTTAGTAGGAAAAAATGATAGCTTTTCTTATTGAACAGGTACAGTCATCTCATATCGACATTTAGTGAATAAAGTTTTTCTGTTCTATGTATATACTGATCCAAAAAAAGAATATTAATGTACTTGTGCTGATATTGTTGAAAACTACTGGCTTTAAACAAATTTGTATTTTTTTCTCCATAATTGGACTTTAAAATGAGGGTCCTTGGAAAAGTGAGAATCAATTTATTAATACATTAATTCAATGCATATTAACCATTTAAAATTTTTAAGAAATAGTTATTATTTTTCTAATTTTCTTACTTTATTTGTTAATATTTATTTGCTACCTTAAGCACACATTCCTATTCTTTGAAATTGTCTCTGGTAGAGTTTAATAATTGTCTTCTGAAGTTTCATATTTTTTAAAAACCAGTTTCTTTGCTAATATGTCTAGTAACTTTTAAGTTTTTAAAAAGATATAGATGGCATATGGTTTTCATAAATTTAAAATCACTATGTATGAAACAAAAGTTAATCTGATTTGTATTTTACTGTTGCTAACTCTTTTCGAATTTTTTTTCTTTGATTTTACATTTTCAGTGGCATTTAAGTAAAGACATTTATGGCACTGCTAAAGCTTGCCCATACAATTCCTGTCGAATTTAACTTAGCACTGCCAAATTATGCATATTTCTATCATTTACATTTTGGCCTTTTTTTTTTCAGTTAATTTTGAAAATTTAATAATTAAAAAATAAGGCCATTTACTTGTATTTTTATTTGAAAGTTTTTCATTTCAAAATAAGAATTAATTTAAAATATTGGACTAAAAATTAATTATTTTTCCTAAATTATTTTTATATATAATTCTTATATTAAAGTATGTAAATTTGCATGACTTCTGGTAGATTTATTTTTTTTAAAAAATATTGTGTTTCTTGTTAAAATGAAACTTTTTGAAGTTAATGAAATATGCATTTTAATGATAATAATGGAAAACAGAATTTACAAAATATTAATTATTTTTAAGATGAGATGAATCCTTGTAATAGTTTCATGCATATTGAAATTCTTACTTTTAAATGTGGCCCTCATTATTGATCTCAAGCATTTTTATTTGAATATTATATTCTGATCTTTTTTTTCACAGTTTTTTAACAGTGTATCTGAAAATTTAGGCTGGATTTCTTCTCAAAATTTAAAATGCTTGACTAGAAATAATGTTGAATCTGATTGTTCGGAATGGAAAGGTTTTCTTTATTTTCTTTCTTTATTTTTTTAAATAAGTTAGCCAAGTGAAGTAATTCCAAAATATATAGTGTGATTCCTATTTTCTACCATATTTATGTGTAGAAAATATTGTTGATTACATCCTCCAGTTCCATATTTTGTTAAGAATTTATCTTCATATGTAGCATCAATTTGAAATATTTAATAGATATAAATAATTTAAACAATATTGACACTATAAATTTGAAAGAAATTCATGTTAAGAAGTAATGCTTTATACTAATCACTAAAATGTCGATAACATTCCTGATGAATAACAAAGTATTATATTTTATTAATAACAAGTTTTTTCAATTTTTTTTAATAAATTTTTGATCATATATTTTATTTTCATTAAACATCATCCATTAAATTATTTTCATCCCATGTATATACAATTTTTGTACTATAATTTTTTTCTAAGTTGTGAGTATTGTGATTTATTTTAATGTGTTTCGTGTGGGCACTGACTCCAAATGTTGATGGCAGATTACTATTTATTCATAGATAAGGGGTACCTTGACTGCAATTTTAAATTTTGATTTATATTATTACTGTGTATGAATTTCTTTCCGAAGACAAAAAAAAAAAAAAATGGATAGTTGTGATATTATTTAGTGCATTTTCCCTGAATATATATTTTTATTAGAATTAAGAGTATGCATGATTTGAAAACATGAACTTTATAACATATATATAATATTGAAAAAAGCCATTATTTTTGCTACTTAAAACTAATTTTAATAATTTTTTAGAAAGGCCAGAAAAGGAATGTTTTTCACAGAATAATTGGTCCCCTTATGTATGATATGAAATTGTATTCAACCTAAAGCTTGAAGGCTACAGAGCACTTATAAAAACACATTCCATTTTTTAAAACTATAAATGTGTATGTATTAGTTATAAAAATAAATGTTTTTGGGGAAAAGATTAATATATTATGTGTATTTGAAATTGTTAAAAAATTTTGACAGTAAATATTGAATCCAAATGTTGTGTAAAATTCATTTGGATATCTTATAAAAAATGGCAGTGTAGACTCTTGATATATTTCTTTGCTTATTTTGCTGTAAGTAAAAAATAAGGGAAAAGACCTTAACTAGCTTTTAAAAAAAATGCAAATTAGTGAACTTATTTATATGTATTGTGAATTGAATTCTTTTAAAACAAATTATAAGGTTTTATACTCTGTGAGTTCATTCATAAAATTTAAATTATGGCTTTTAAAAAAATAGTTTGAAATAGAAAGTTTCTATTTTTAGTCATTTAGATAAAATGATAGAATTTAATAGATATATAAAAAAAGTTCCAGACCAATTTAATTTTTTAAAAAGCTTAATATAAAAAGTTATCTTAACAAATTGAAATGATTTTACCTTGTTTTTGAAGTGGTGAAGGTCCTGTTTTCTAATATTGTAAATGGCGACTTTTGCAACTGTAAAATAGATTTTTTAAAATTTTATTTTGAAACAGTATATTAATTTTTAAGCAGCTACTTGTTTCTTTCAATATTAATGTAATATTATTTTTAATTTCTTCATTAGTTAATATTTGAAATTATATGGTATTTCTCTAAATGCTTTTAGGACAACAAAATCTTATTTATTTATTTATTTTTTATCTTTAAAGCAATTTATATTCTGTATTTGTACATTTGAGAGGGAATGGATATTCCTTTGGATAAATAATAATTTTCTTATGTCATTATTTATTTCAAAATAGGAAGAAAAAAATCCTCTTAATACCAATTTTTGTTTCAGAATCAAACACAATTGTAAAAAGGTTATTTAAATGCAATGCAATTATAATGATATGGATATAGTAGATTCTTTAACTCAAGCAGGATTTTAATATCTAGACATCTGCTTTCATTTGCATAATAAACTTTAAGAAATTCTTTACATTTCTTATGTACCCACTTTTGGTTACTTTAGTATCCTTGTAGAATTTTTGTAACTTTTGCACAATAATACTTATCTAAGAAGTTCATTCAATTATATTAGTTTCACTATGTGCTTTATCAAGAATCTACTGCCATATACAAATTAAATAAGAGTATACATTCAGAGCAATATTTGAATCAATAAACAGATATATTTTATATATTTTTGTGACTGAGAGATTTGGAAGGTGCAAAAATTTGAAAGGTCTTGAAGTAATGAAGCAAACATATGCTTGTTTTTAAAATTTTGTTAAAAGTGAATATTGTTTGAAAATAAATTTGTAATAGCAATAACAAAATGTTTTTCAAATATCTTCATATTTTCTGGTATATCATATTTATTGCTGTTAATTAGAAAAATTCTTGACTGAATTATCCCATTTATGTCAGTATTAAAGAGTATGATTTTAGTATTCCATGAGAATCGATGCATGTGCAAATATTTTTCAGATCTTATTAAGACATGTACTTAATTGTTAAAATGAATGTTATCATAAAATGAGCTGTATTTTCTTAACGAAACCATTCCTTTTGTTATTTTGTATTGAATAATGGTGGATCTGATGATGCCATCATGAAAAATATGTTTATTATACCTTGCTTTAATAGAAATATTATTGAATGTGCTTTTTTTTTTCTGAAGTAGAACACCATAGAAATTTTTGATACATCATATTTATAAATATGCTGGACTTTTTTTTTACAGTATGTTGTTCCCTGTCTTTTACATGTTAATTTGAATTAAAATGTCAGAACTTGTGATTACAAAACCATTTTCTGTAAAGATAGATCAAACCATCTTCCATAATCAGTTTTGAGATTTTCTGTATTAGTACTGCATAATCTGTGAATGAAATTATTAAATATGAAAATCTTTCTGCAAGATTAGAAAAAAAAATCTATTTTTTCAACATGTAAATTGTATTGTAGACTGAATGTTGTATTCCTCAATGCAGAAACAAAGCAATGCATGTTTAATATTTATCTTTAAATGCACTTTATGAAATATCTATATCTATTAAATTTTGAAAAAAAAATTCTCAAACTAAAAAAAATTAAAATGTGTATGCAATATTTACCATAAATCTATCTTGATGCGGTTTAGATATCAATTAATTTTTTTTTCTAGCCCATAAATTGAATTTTTTAAGTATTTGCTTTAAGTTGTGACAGAATTTCTGTATGACACTTGAATCAATAATGCAAGGTCAGTATTTTGTGTGATTTTTTGTCATTTTTGATAATTTTGTGCTTATCTTTGGTACTGATTCTGTTCAAAGTTAGATGTACATCCTTTATGATCATAATTTTATATTGTGTTTAAAATAAGTGAAATTTCTCCTGTTTGTTTCCTTGGGGGGGAGGGGGCAACAACAACTTTTAGTGTTAAGGTGAATTATTTATTTTCCTAATTCTCTTCTTGGCATTCTATTCCAATTGCTTTTCTCCTTCTTTCATTCATGGAAGAGATTAGAAGACTTAAATATTATTTCTTGACATTTTCCTAAAATTTCATTTCTATAGTCAGTGACTACTCAAGTTGACAGTATTAGGAGATTTATATGGTATATTAATATATACAGTTAAAGAAATCTAAATATGATTGCGCTTAAAAATCATTAATATATACATATATGATTAAAAGTAAGTTCTAAATGTATATAGTCAATGTAATTTGTATAAAAAAATTATATATTTAAAATAAAAGTTATTTAATTTTATAGAATTGTTTTGCAATTTTAAATGAATAGATATGCATTATCTGATGACATGGTTATTCATAACTTTTTATTTACTGTCAACTTGAATTGTCATAAACTATGAAGCTTGTAGTATTTGGTTTTCTTAATATTGTGTATCATATCTCTTCCATTATGCAATTACTTTCCCAATATTTCATTCTATAAAGTTCTTAAATCTTCAAATTTTACCAACTGCTTGAATATGCTCTTATCTTGGATGATTATCAGGAAAAAATTCTTTAATAAGATGAAAAAAATTCCTTGTGAATGGAGACAAATTCTAGCTTGTCAATATTCAAATATTTATAATTATGCATGGCATTATAGTTTTGAAATATTTTGATAAAAATTATTCAAAATGAAACATTCCACAGTGTTGTGATTTACTTTTTTTAACTGTACCACCTTAATTTAAGTGGATGTCAATTTATCTGTGATCACTTTTGACCAATCAGCTTCAAGAGACAAAACCATCAAGAAAGCATTTGTTGCACACTGTATCCAAATTTTACTTACATTTTAAAATTAAATATACTAGATGCTGGAGTTAATATTATTACCTACAAATAATTCAATATGTGATGTACCTTTTGTTTGCTCGATTAACTTCCTAGATTAGTGTGTTCTTTGTGGGAGACTGTGCAACAAGTGTTCTCTCGATGCCTTTCAACAAACTGTGTTTCTACAGCTCATTTGTACATAGTGGACAGCTCCTACGCACCTGAATATCCGAGGCTTTCTGCACTTCAAAGAGTGCCTTTCTCCAAAAGACTCTGATTCTTGTAGAGTGAACCACTCTTTTTCCAGTATTGTAAATAGACCTGTGCTAACTAGATATCTTGCTTACATACAATAGAAATGAAACTACCACTATTTATTTCAGGATAGAAACTTTAAATCCTTGCTTAACATTCTGGTATTTTATTAAAGGTTTTATTTCTGTCATTTCATGGTGTCCTTTTTTATTTTTATTTGTGTAATATCAAGAATTCAAGCATATTAATAGAACATGCAAAAGCATTTCGGGCACTTGCTATTTAATGACTGCACAACTTGGGCAGTTTTAGGTTTTAATATATATATGTACATATAGCCAATCAATTTTTTTTTTTTGGAGGGGGGGGGGATTGTGCTTTTGTCGAATTGTGAATTGTCGATGACCCACTTGTAAGATGATAATTTGAACGAAGGGACAGAGAACTACTTAGATGCTACAAGAAGGATTTCTACTTTCCTTTTCTCATTTCTCATAAAGGAGGCCGCGGTGACCTGGTCGTAAGATTTCTGCTTCGGAACCGGACGGTTTCAGGTTCGAGGCCCGATTTCATCGAAGAACCGTCGTGTAAGTGGGTCTGGTGCACCTGGGTCTAGGGCCAAGTGTTCTCCCGTCGGTGTGGTGCGGAAGTTTGGAGGGGAGGTGCCAGTCCATGTATCGTCCTCCTCATCTGATCGCGGTTCAAAATGACGAGGTCCTTCCCTAAATAGCCCTAGTGTTGCTTTAAAAGGGACATTAATATAACTAAACTAAATTAAATTTCTTTGGAAGAGATTTATGGTACGTTTTGATCGCCCATAACTGTATCTGTTCTTGCCTTACCTTATCAGCAATAAGCCTATCCGTCATGCTTATTTTTGTATATAATGCAACAAGAAAGTAAATTGACGACCCTTTAGGTTACCCCTGGGAGGTTGGTGATGAAATCCTAATCGCTTTTTGGTATGTAGGCTAAGATTAGATGCTGTACCAGTAGCTGAGAAATCTGCTAATACAGTGTCTATACTTCTATAAAGAAAAAGTTAATTTGAAGTCTGTTGGTTCATATTGATGTTTCGAATTATAACGTCAAATACTCAATAAAAGCACTGACCGTTAGCCAATATTTGGAGTTAGGGAATGAATCTAGAAAAAAGTATGATATAGTTAAGGAACATAATTCATTGTAGTGCAGGAAATGTGTTAAAGTATTTGCGATGAATGGGGGGGGGGAATGCGCTTTATAATAATCAGCAATTTTTATAACAAAGTTTTTTTTTTTTTTTTTTTTTTACCTTTCTCTCTTTGAGAAGGATGTATTTTCGACGACATGGCTATATGCAAATCTTGAGCTGTTTATTGAAGGAATTTTGTGATCATGTATGCGGTAGCGATTTCTTGAATGATTGTCTCCTAATGAATCAGTGTTATCAAATGGATATCATTCATCATGCGGTTTTTTTCTGCAGTGCAAGTCAAATACAGATATGATTTACAGAATTAATAGCTATCGCCTATTTGGATACTACAATAAATATTTTAATAATAAAATGAGTGGAGAACTTTGACAGTTCACTTTTCAGTTGTTTTATGCAATGGGCGTGCGCCTTTTGTTGCGAGATTAAAAATCATCAGAGATGTCACATTTGGCATTACATCTTACTTAAAACAGAACCATCATTTTTCGAAATGTAATCATATTTTTGAATTGCGATTCGATAATTTGTTATAGTTTTTTTTAATGAGCTTTAAAAAAGCCCTAAATATCAAAAATCCTTTTAGGTGCCCTTAAGAAGGCCATCATTTTTGCTTCAAGGCCGATTTTTTATTCTGAGGCTTTCATTTTTCCCTGCATATGAGCTTCCAACACCTAAGTTTACGAAAAGTGAAAACTGTGCAAAATCGAAAACTTCTGATTCAAATGCAAGTGTTAGATTTAACTCCCTTTTATTCGAATCAGTGTGTACTGGAATCGTTATTCGATTTTGTTATTTGTGGTACCTTTACTACTATTGATGCCATTAAATTCACATGTCGAATTTATATTATATCTATTGGGTTTAATGTGGTTGTCTCCAATTATGAATGTTGCACCTTTTGCTAGTGGTCGATCTCTGAATTTAAATATTCGAGAAATTCAAGCGAGTGTTTCAGTTCGTTTGAAGAAAACTTTTCTTGAACACTTATATGGTATGTTGCTCATTTGTATTTAAGGTATTAAGATAGGTTATATTTTATGATGCTGGTACATGAACTGTAACAAGAATACATAAATTCTTTTACGTGATTCCATGATTTGGATTTTGTTCCCACGATAGATGATTATATGATGATGAAGTGTGAGATCATTATGTTAATTAATTAATAAGAGATTAATGTTATCTTTTAATAAATAAATTTCCAACACCGAACCTACTGTTCGAAACTTCTCGATTTGATTTACATCAAGATTTATAACCAACAAAAACTATTCAAATACAAACAACGTGACATCGTAGATAAGCTATCCAACCGTATAGCTCGAATAGATGGTAATTACTACGATGTATAGTTTCTGTACTTTCAGTTTATGTTAGTCGAGACGATCCCATTCTACAAACGACCAGATTTCCTTACCCACAGATAATTACCCTAGTCTTCTATCTGATTGTAGAAAAAGAGAAACCGTCGCAGAATACAGAGTAATCCATTTTATTCTGAAAGAAATGATCTCTTCCCCAGATTCAGAGGAACTTTTTCCCTGTGGCGGCAAAATAGCAATGAAATAAATAATGGAAGTGATGAATGCAAGTTTGTGATGATGTTTCGTTTGTTGCGTTGGTGACAATGAGTAGGAATCCGGTTAGGAACGTTATTCGGGTGCTTCACAACCTGTGGGCAGAAAAAGAAAATTGCGATGTTAGTATAATATTATAACATTTGATAGATGTGCGAGTTCATTTTTATGAGATTGGGTAAAGAAAAATGAGTTTGATATATTTTTAAAATTTATACTTTGGAGAATAAAATATTCCTAATCAGAACATTTCACTGAAAAAAAAAAAAGATATATTAAATGCGCCACATCTGGCGGTATACAGGGTGTTTATAATTAAACTTCCCCTATAAGCAACATCTTACAACGCAATCGGATGAACGGATTGCAACGAAATTTGATGTATGGATTATACAAGAGATGCGCTCACGAAATTTCGAAAAAAAAAAGAAAAAAGTTCCAAAATGTCCACCAAAGGGCGTCTTTTCCCGAAAAACATTAAATTTAACACAATAAACGACCAAAACGGAATACAGAAACAATATTAACAATCCAGAACAAGAATTATGAGTAATAAAATATAAAACCGGGAAAAGCTGTCAGTTCTAGAAAAAAATGTCGAGATTTGCATACTTGCAAAGAGGAAGCTTTATGCACAACAGGTTAGGGTATGAAACGTTTGCAGTCGTTTTCATGATTTATGTCGATGTTTCCGGCTGTAATGGTGATGATATCTTGTTCTTACGCTGAGTCCGTAACGCTTCATGTGCGAAGCATCGCAACTGATCTGTTACGATCTGCTGTTGAACACAAGTGTCCATCGACTTGAAATTTTGCTGAATGAGGGTGGCCACATGGGGCACCCTACATCATCCTAGACACGATTAACAACTGCTCCTCTTGTGCCATTTCGTCCTAATCGGTTCTTGTTTCTCGAAACTGAACTTTTTTTTTCTTTCTCAACAATTATTTTTCCCATACTTTTATTTAAAGTAGTTCGATGACAAGGTGATCAGAAACGAGTCAATAATTGTTAATATTGTTTCTGTATTCCGTCTTGGTCGTTTAGTGTTTAAATTTAATGTTTTATCGGAGAAAACGCCCTTTGGTAGACATTCTGGAACTATTATTATTTTGAAATTCCGTGAGCGCATGTTGTTATATAATCTATATACCAAATTTCGTTGCAATCCGTGCACCCGTTTGCGTTGTAGGATGCTATTTACATGGAAGTTTAATTATAACCACCCTGTATGTGTGTGTGCACGAATGATAAAGGTTTCTAAAAATTAATTTTCCTATTAGCACAAGATATTGTACAATATCTCCCTGATGTTGTTCGATATTCGGAATATCGGCCAATATCATGAAGATATATCATAACAATGTTATTGGCATTTTGTGCTAAAAGGTATTAATGAAGGTTAGGCGAATAATCTTTTTTTTTTTTCAAAATAATTCGATCATTGCTGAGTAATAAATCATTTATAATCCTTCATTATAAAATGGATTTATAACTCGACGACTGACTTGCTGTTTTTTGGGGGGGAGGGGGGGGAGGTTGATAAATCTGGTCGAAGTGGGTATCCATTCATTATGTGTGTAACAGTACAATCGATACCATTTTTTTTTTTTTTGAAAATATCCGATGTCAACTTAATAAATGCACATAAAATAAAGCTAAGATTTCAAGAAAAAAGAATTAACACGTTCGTTGCGATGAATCCTACCTATGATTCGGACTAATATCTAATAAAATGCTTACTTCTTTGCTATCTCTTAACTATAGCAGAGAAGGAGCATCTATAGATGCGCTGGCGCCATTGCAACGCATAGGCGCGTAATGCGGCGTCAGTGTGTTGACTGTAGTAGAGAAGATAATCTGTCATTGGATAATAGGCGTGAATCAAATGCGATTCCCAAGGTGCATAGCGGGATAAAACAAGGCGTGGAACTACACGACAAACTAAACAATAGGTGTGTTCGCATCAAATTCTATGCTGAATGAGAACTTTTCTTGTCACCCGAGTGTGAGTAACATGGCACTCGGCGTGTTAAATGAACGATCAACCATACATTTTCTTTCCTTAAAGTTATTGCAATTACTTTCTGCATCATTTATTTCCTAAAGTTGTGAACTGTGTATCACAGAGGGTTGGTCTTCTCAGTATTGCTTATTTTTCTCTACAGTGCTCTGAACTTCTCTTTAATAGTAACTATGCTGTATATAAAATTGAAATATGTTTATTTATGCACTGAATTTCTCCACATTCGAAAAAAAAAATTGTTAATACATGTTTGTCAGTATCTAGATAGAACAATCCTGGCATGCATTTAAAGTTTGCCACCGATAAGGTTGATATAGAAATATTTTAAGAGGACAGTTAAAAAAAAATGCTGTTTATTTCATTGCCAATGTATCTTTTTTTAATTTAGATCCTCTAATACTGGTGGTTGAAAAGCGAGATTATCTACGATATGCTAATTCTTAACTGTTAAATTTGTAATATGCCATTCACATTTCTTCTTTCAAAGATCAATTAATGGAAATTTGAAATGTGCCATTCATATTCCTTAGATCAAAGATCAATCAAGGCAATATTAAAAATTTTCTTAACACATTCATTGCCATGGGGATCACTGGTGCCCAACAAGACAAAATTTCTAGAAATGCTTTGAACATATGTCGATACTTACAAATTTTTCGTTATTACTCTTCTTACTATAATGTTGTGAAAAAAGAAATATAGTATAAAACATATAAAAATAGTTTTATTTATTTCTAAAATACAGATCTCGCACATTGCGACATATCGTATTGAAGCACTTCAAATAAAGAAGGGATGAACCAACTAGGGATTGCAAAACCGGGATACCGAATACCGGTATTTTGAGCCATTTGTACAATTTTGTAATACCGGTATTCACAAGTTTAAATACCGGTTTTTCGGTACTTACTAGACATTTTTAAAATTGTCTCCACTATATGTTCAGGGATCGCCAACATAGCAAAATAGTATACATTTTTGTTTTTATGTCTCCCTAACGGGCGAAATTAATTAACTAATTAATGGTTTAATTAATTTCTTAAATCTAAATTAGGTAAACATGGATTATCCCTGAAAGAAGAAATTGTATCCATAATGACTGATGGAGCAACAGTTATGAAAAAAAGTTGGAAAGTTGATTGGTGCAAATCAGCAATTGTGTTATGCTCATGGAATGCAGTTAGGAATAATAGATGTATTATACCAAAAAAATAAAGAATAGAAGAATCCAAACACTGTGGATATAGAAACTTCGGATTCCAACTTTGAAGAGAGTAAGAGTGAGAGTGATATTGACAATGAAGATAATAACAATGTTATTGTTGAAGAAGTTATTACTAATGAGGATGAAATATTAACCCATCAAGAATTGCTTCCTATAATTTATAAAGTTCGAAAAATTGTTAAGATATTTAAACATTTCTCTATAAAAGATGACATATTATTAAAATACATACTAACTGAAAATAAAACAGAATATATGTTAATATTAGATTTTAAAACACGTTGGCACCGTTTACTCCTAACAGCACACATCACTATCTGAAGATTATATATTACATTCAAAAATCGCACAGAAGAAAGGCATATCGAAATAGAAAATGTCAAATGGTATTTACATAATTATAATGATTTTAAAAATGAAAATGAAAAACTAGAAAAGAAAATAACCAATTCAAATCTGATTAAGTTTATAGTAAATTTTCTTAAAATTTTTTACCCACAAACCTATCCACATTCAAAAGAATTCTGTTCAGTTATCGAAGATGATGATGACACTAATGTCGATAGTGAAAAGGAATTGTCTCTTGAACAAAAATTAGAATTAGCGATAAATAAGAAAATTTCAACGAACCAAAATACAATACAGAAATCAACTATATAGAAAAACCATCCGATAAGAAATCGATTTATTTGAAGATGAGGGATTTAGAGGTAAATACTTGGAAAAAGTATATCGCGCATTGCTAACAGTACTACTAACTATCGTAGATGCCGAAAGAGCGTTTTCAACAGCTAGTAATTTTTGCACAAAATTACTTTTCAGCCTTAATGAGAGAACAATCGATGCATTATGTTTTTGAGATCACATTTCAAAAATTTGAATTAGTACCACGGACTGAATAATTATAGTTACAATTTTTTTGTGATTTAAATAAATAAGTTGTTCCTTTACTTTTTCGTGATTCTTTATATACTGTTATAATTTATAAGTTGCAAATTATTTTTTGTCATATTTATTTACCCTTTCTAATAAAACTGGCAAATAAAACAAAGAAACACCTGTGTTTTCTTTATTTTTCTAAAATTTCTAATGCCGGTATTAAAACCGGTATCCCGGTATTAAGATCTAAAAAATACCGAATACCGGTATTGTGATTTTGGTCCGGTATTGCAATCCCTAGAACCAACGCAGTCTTGACAATATGTCATAACTTTGTAGTACAGTTTTTTGCAGTCGTTCTCCGTAGTTGCTTTGATTTTATTTATTTATTTTTGATCACACATTTTGTAAAATCTTCGCACAGACCTAACTTTTTCCGTTATTGATTTTAATTCGCGTCATATTTTCTTTTGCAAATTTTCACGTGAAAAAATGTAAAACTCAATTTTATTATCATGACATTTTGTTAACACATCCAGTGTTGTAAGGATCACCAGGGACCGATACTCGGGCGCCATTGGCTACTCCAATGAAATACATCCATTAAAACATGCTTATACATCATAAAATATCTGTTATATAATAATATTTCAACATTACGTGTATCGCATAATTTAAAAAAAAAAAAACTCATCACGGCGCCAAGGGCAAATCTAGTAAAACTCGCGCGGTATCAACGTGTCAAGGACAGAAATTTCAACGAATAGCAGATATCATTCGAGATGTAATAAAAATTTGCCACAAAAATATTTCTTTTACGTATCCTTACTATCAAGGAAACTTAAAAAAATAACGAGGAAAAAATTGCGTGGTACAGCACTGGGTTTAACTAATTGGCCGCGAATTTTATTCATAACATATTTAAAAGGAACCGATTTATTTAAACAGAATGTATTTTTATGTTCCAATTATTGATATTTTATGTTGAAAATCCCTGTATTCGAAATAAAAGGTATGATGTGTGGAAAGGTTTTTATGTCACTCACTCATCGACGCCCATTTGAATAGTTACAAACAAAATATTAGTTACTTTCTTTTTCGATCTGAAGATTTTTTAGAAGATTGATGGAAATGAAAATATTCTGGGAAGAGTAAAATTTACTGCGATATATTAAAATAATGCATCAAACATCCTTTGCAAGTGACATGTAACGTACTTTAAATATATTCTTTAAATCAGAACTTCATATTCTCCCCTGGTCAATGAACGACACTAACTTGCGCGTGTTAGAGTTAAAGAAATAAAAATGTAATTAATTTTTGATTCTATCTTTTCGTGCCTTACATTGTCTTTTGCCTTCATTACATATACATACTGGCTAGTAAGAATTAATATACTCTACTCGACTTATTCGACTATGACTTCGATTTATAATATTATAATACTCGACCTCAACAAACTCGTAGTATTTTAGTTGAACAGCAATCGTAAGAGTGCCAAATGTCGTTGGTATGCATTTTAGAAGATAAGAAAATGAGCGATGCAAATAATAGTGATAATTTTAACAATGGTAGAAGACAAATGAAATACCTGGCGAAAAAGCAACATTAATTTTTTTAAGAATTTTATAACTCTTTATTTTATATGCATTGATTAATCTAATAGATAGGTTTTGGGTTATATAAACAATCGCTACTTTCCGTAGCATTTTTATACTTCTCACATTTTATAATAATTATAAACTGAAAATAAGAATGGATTATATTACTACAATTGAATGATGCATATATTAGGTGCCGTATCCTTTATTCTCACTAGTTCGTTCTTTTTCTTCATGTCATTCGTTTCTTCAAGCTCCAAAATGCATATCAGTGGGATTTAGCGTTTCTAAAAATCTAATCTTTCGAAGAGGAGTAATAAATCTCGGACTATGAAAGTAGCTAGAAGATCTGTTTGTAATTTTAGTGAGCACTTCCGGACTGTCAAAGGTCCTCCAGTTGTGGGATACATACAAGGACACTTTGTAAGAAGATATCGTGTTTAGGCTGGAGAAAGGCTTCGTATAAGAGAGTTTGGCTGAAATATTATAAAAGCTACCATTATTACAGGAGCTGCTAAAGGAGGCAGCGTTTCAATTAACCGTATACTTGTTATTCCAAACAACTTGCCATTTTATTTCAAGAGGTTCCAATTTCCCTTAAAATTGGCTTTAACAATGACGATCAACAAATCCCAGGGCCAAACCATGGCTTAATGTTGTATACATTATGGTATTAGAATAAAAATAAATGTTGAAATTTTCCCGTAGACCTTTCTCAATCAGTTACAAGTTTCTTGATTATATCATATCAGACTTTGCTTTCAACAACACTATAATGATACGGTTTGATAACATTTTACATTTTGATCAGACCGTCAGTTCTCATACATACACATCAAAAATTTCCACGCGAACGAAGTCGCGGGTAATGGCTAGTATTATATAAAAATGAAAGTAAAAAGGAGAGTGAGAGAACAATACTCACGGCAGACGTTACACCTGTCCTCGTCCGTGTTGTCCCCGCACCCGTCAAGTCCGCTGCACAAAATGGCGGTGGACCTGCACCGACCATTGCCGCATTGGAAGCTCTCTTTGGGACATTCTTCACCTGAAAAATGAATGGAAGTCACATATCTATCCTCTCTTTTGGCAACACTCTTTATCCAAGTTACTTTTGAAATGAACTAACCTCTCTCGCAGACTGCGAAATCCTCGTCCGATCCATCGAGGCAGTCGACAACGGCGTTGCAAAAGGCATAGGCAGGGACACACTGCCCACTGGCGCAGCGGAAGGAATGGGCATCACAAGGAATACCTGAAACAACATTCTTCTATCAGTTAATTGCCTTTTGAAATACGGAACTTATGCAGAAAATGATTTCTGATATGGTTGTCATGAACTTATAAGGGCATAATGAAGGCAACCGAATGAGAAAGATGAAGTGGTATATCAGTATTAGTAAAAATAAGATATTCAGATCATTGAAATATTTGAAGCATTTCGTTTGAGTGAGTATTATCCTAGCGCAAGATCCATTTTCTGGATAAACTGCACCGCAACTAGATGAAAACTTTAACGCCATGTTTTAAAATTATGTATAAAATGTTTATAATCAGATATTAAAAAGACAACTGCAGATTAAAAGCATTCAAATTTCTTTGATAAAACCCACTTCCTTTACATAAAGGAAAATGTTAAAATGTGGTTTATGTCCAAGTAAAAGCGGAAGACAAGAAACAACCAACTCAGAATATATAAGACGCAATGAGTCCAGTGACTGACATTCAATCAAAATATGTCGGATAGTTAAACTATCATCACAGTGGCTACAAGTTGGTGATGGCTATTTAAAAAGTATATATTTATGAATTATTCCAGAATGGTCAATACATAATCGTGTCAGAATAACGTCGCATCGGCGATTTATAGAGGAACACCGAAGTTCAATAAAAGGTTTGGCAGTATGTAGTTTGTTTTTGGTCTCAAGGTCCTATTGGCTCTGCCGATTTCGGAAAAGCCATTTACGAAAGGAAGCACGCACATCAGCATAAGGAATGACCTATTTGTAGCATTTGTTAGTTGATTTTGCCGCAATATCCACTATTTCGTTCCCATGAATGTCCGCATGGGGAGGAATCCAGCGGAAAAGAATTTCAAACCCCTTTTGAAATTCTTTATTGTTTGATAGACTTAGAAACATCATTAGATCATTTGATAGACTTTATCATTTATCGTTTGATAGATTACATGCTTAGTTTCTGTTTTGAGAAATGCATTTTTGTATTTTTGTGGCATACTAATGGCACGTTCTATTTCTTCATTAAGATAAATAAATGCTAATCTTCGTGGTATCATAGTAATTCCATTGTTCTTAATAATGATTCAGTTTTAGAAAATTATATCTAATAATTCGGAAAAATAATTTATATTGGTTTTGAGTTATTATTTATTCAGAGGAGCGTATTAACTTCAACTTATCTTTGCTTCTGAATTCATTTCTATAAATATAAGCGAGTTGAAAAAAAAAAATATAATGATGTCGATCAAGCCAAATTGTAAATATTTGAATTATTGGATTCTATGATTAAAAAATAATCAGAAATATCCATGTAAAATAATGTCTTAATTTGAAAAGTATGGCCGAAAAATTTAATTAAAAGATCAATTATTTTTCATGCATTTTTTTTTCAAATTTACTTCATTGTATTCATCAGAGTTTGAAATCTAATCTCAAATTCACTGTTTTATACATTCACTGGTAATAAACCAAATGCGACTTTTTGGTCCTTTTGTTTTGCCATGCGGCAGTTTAGCAGAGAACCACATTTGTGATGACGAATGCAAACTACTCCTGTTAATTTCGTGTTGTGGCGCCTGGTAAAGTATCTAATAAATTTTCTGGGGTAGATTTCAGTTCGCTTCTGAAGAGGTACTTTGGAAATATATATCCTAATTTTGAATAGAGGTTCGATGACACCTGATCCAGCATTATTCTCTAAATTTATGCAGTATACAAGCTTAAGAACGTTTGGCCCAGGTGAATTTAATATAAATTATTGATCTTCCGAACAGACGCATTTAGATTTCACAAGAAAAATGAGTTCTCTCCAGTATTCTGCCGTTTCTAAAAGGGCGAATGGAAAGCTTTAAAAGGAAAACAAATCCTGCAAATTACTGTTTGTTTCAGAATCCCTAGACTTGTACCTTAATCGAAGATTGTACCTTCACTTATACGCAGAAAATTGAACAGTTATTACGTCTCCTAATTCCACGAATAATCTCAGTTCTTCTTATTGCTAAATATAAACCGCTC
Source organism: Argiope bruennichi (assembly GCF_947563725.1). Taxonomy (NCBI): domain Eukaryota; kingdom Metazoa; phylum Arthropoda; class Arachnida; order Araneae; family Araneidae; genus Argiope; species Argiope bruennichi. The sequence goes on along the minus strand of NC_079159.1, from coordinate 4,141,553 downwards.
CTCCTCTCATCTTACCGAATCCGAGAATGAAAAATAATGTCATTGGGTAATTTGGGATAATATAAAAAAATTGGCCGAGGCTCTTGTTTTAAAGTTATATTTTGCAACATTAACAAATGTAATTCATTATTTAGTATAATTTGATTTTTCGTACAATTTTTTTTTATTGTTATGTACAATAAGTAGGTTTGCATTCAAAATCCCATTTTTTTCAACGAATTTCTATTCATTCGGTGTTTTCACTAAACCCACAGTTCTGTGGTTTGTTTCTCTTGGTTTACTGAGAGATTTCTGTTTCAGAATACTGCACGCAAATTTCGAGCAGAAAAACTGATGAATTATTTACGAATCTTACCAATTACTTAATAATACATCACTGGTGCAGCAGACATTCTTATAACTATTGAATGATGAGTGTTTGATGTTTAAAAATCTCTTTTACGAAATGTATTTCAATATATGTGACATCAAAGAATATTTCATTAGATGCTTAAAATTTCATCCTATTTTCACTGGCACTCGTAAAGCAAAAGCTGCTTTCTATCAAAAGAAATTAGCTTGTAGCTTACACGGATTCAAATTTGTTTTTTGAAACAAAATCAATAAAAAAAAAGAATTATAAACATTATTAGATTCCTAATTGATCATGGAGAACAGTTCCAATTAGATTAACCCTATCCACTTTTCAAGGCATCATTTAATACACCTCGCTCTCTTTCTATTTATAATATATCCTTAAGCCCCCTCAAATAACTAATTTTTATAATTCCTTTATATTTTCACTTATACTGTACATAATCAAGTTCATTCATTCAGTTTTATTGTACTCCAGGTATTTTTCATTCCAGTTTTTATCATTTCTTGCTATGTTATATATATTCATATTTTGTCATTTGTTTGTTTCTTTCAAAGGGATTGCTGTGTAATTTTTTTTTTAACAAAATCCACCTATATCTATACAAAACCGGAAAGAGCCACATGAGTTCTAGAAACGGAGGTGTGATGTGGTGTTAAGTAAATTGAATGATTTAACAAGCGTACTGAAAAGTTAAAAATAAGCAAAAGAATCAATTAAATCTAATTTTTAACTTTATAGATAATGGAATTATTGCAAGATGATTTGGTAGGTTTTCGTAAATAAATGTTATTAATTAAAAAATATAATAATATTTTTTTAGTTTATTCAATCAAATCTAATCAATCCATTCTCTACTACTAATAAAATTGAATAAGTGTTTGTCGGCGTTCTATAGGTCAGACTGCTTTTGATTAAGAGTTAGTTAATAAAATTTGAGATTATATATTTTGGAGCATAAAAATGTCATTGAGAAAGAATTTTTAAAATTTTAATTAATTAAAATTTTTTAAAATTCTTGCATTTTCTGAAAATATTATAATTTATAAATAATCTTTACATCATCTTGAAATTAAAAAAATTATCTTTTCAATTATACTGTTTTTTTCCGCAAAATTTTTGTTTCTTTTAATCACTTTTTTTTAATATTTTAACTGTAATTTGCATTAATATTTCATATTTGAAATCAGCCTCAAATTGTTTTCATTGCTGCTATTAATATTTAAGCCTGACATTTTCCCATTGCTCATGATCAGAATATGAAGATTTGATTTATTTTTCTACATTGAGAGAGTTTCGATATAGTGCATGCTTTTAATAAAAATTTTGAAATTTTGTTATATTTATAATTAAGGTTTAAATTCAGAACCAAGCAATGGTTAAAATTTTTTAAAGTTTGACTGATTTTAAAAACTATTGCACCTTTTTGTAATATAATCAAATGTATAAAAAATATAAACGGAAAATTTAGGAAATGGAGATGTAAGGCTTCTAAAATAGTATAAAATATATATTTATCAATATTTGAAGCTTAAAAGTATTTTTCTGAAGAATTCATTAAATAATACAAAATATTTAACTGAAATTTCTAGCAATCATTCATCTCTGTGAACCAACTGGTAGTCAAGGACGGCTAGTAACATAGAATTTGATTGAAGTAAATGATTAGAATAATAAAAAGCAATCTTACCAGTATAACATCTGGCTTCGTCGCTTCCATCCGGGCACTCCCATCGTCCATTGCACACAGCAGACCGGGACAAGCAAGTGCCATCGTTACATTGGAACGATTCAGAAGGACAGGCTGAAATATATACTATCATTATTAAAAGTATACTTTCTGCTTGTAATTTTCAATACAAGGTTTTGGGAAAACAATGCCTGTCTAGCACCAAAAAAATTATTATTCATTTATAAATCTCAAAACCATAAAAAATAAGGTGAATGAAATTCGTTACACCGAAACTGCTGATCTGTGCCAAATTTTGGATTAAAAACAACTGCCAAAGAGAAATCTGCTTATCTATAAAATATCAGAAGTAAAATCTAGTCTTCAATTAAAATGACAAACACTAAAGAAGCAAATAAACTTCACACAAACAAAAACGCAATTGTTGACCTGATAGAAAACACCTGATTGAGAACTGGCTACATTCGTCTTACGCATAAGCTGGAGGAAGCCGCTCCCCGGTGCACCGTATATCAATGTCCTAGGTCAGTTCTTTACATTTTGATAGAATATTCACACTTCAATAATCAACACATCCGTTGCTTTCATTCTCCCAACTTCATGGGTCGCGATGGTCTGGTGGTAAGGTCTCAACTTTGAGGGATTCAGGTTCGAGATCCGATTCCGTCGAAGAACCATCGTGTAAGCTTATCTGGTGCACGTTAAACCCATCAGAGCCAAACATCCTCCACTGGTATGGTGTAGAAGTTTGGAGAGGAGGTGCCAGCTCAGGTGTCGTTCTCGTCATCTGACCACGGTTCAAAATGACGAGGTTCGTCCCAAAATAGTCCTAGTGTTGTTTTAAAATGGGACATTAATATAACTAAACAAAAAACACCCAACTTCATTTTAAAAGATATCCTTCATGTTCCCCATCTTTTCATCTTTTGATTTACTATTTACAAAAATGATTTACTATTTGATTTGTTTTTTCAAAACTTGTTTTTAAAGTTGTGTTTTTCCTAACGCCTAGTATTAAGTAAGTTGCACAAGTTGGTACAGCTTAGTACAAGCTGTGGGATCTGCCATATGGCACAATTTTTAAAGAAGCTTTTAAAATGAGACCGATAACTACCATATGTTTTGGTCAGTTTAATCATAAATGGTTCTGGCGCCTGTAAACTCCATTAAATCATATCAAATCTGTTTGCCTTAAACTTGATGCGTTTGAGAACGATAAGACTAAATGATACAAGTTAGATAAGTGAAACTTGGTGTGTGATCCTAACATCATAATCGTACATTAATGACACACTTTTTTTTTTTTTTTTTTGAAATTCCAGTTGTGTATTCAGTTTTCTTCAGTATATAACGAAGCTAAACAGTTCGTTCTGGAAGAATGAAAGAAAGAATATTCCCTCTCGTGATTTAAAAAAAAAATGTCAAAGGTTTTTAAAAGCGGGGGAGTGTCAGAAAAAAAAATCATTCTTTCTATGTCTAACTATAGAAGCCAAATATGTCATAGATGATGTTTTATTATCTACACATTCTAAGAAAGCGCGTTCATAGTTACGATATCGGAATTATGTCCATTTAACTATGTCCTATGCCGCACTTTACCCATTTAATTCCGCACTCAGCAGTCGTGATGGGGACTCAATGAACCTGGAAGCTCGCATTATAAAATTTAATAAAGAAAGTTCTTATTTAACATTTCGTTTTGTTTTGAATGAATTTTTGAACATATTTGTCCTTAATACCATTTCTAAAAAAATCAATGTACTGTCGAAGAGAATTAACAATGATCCTTCAAAAAATCTGTTTTTTACCCTTTAACCCATTCAATTCATTGAATTTCGAAAAATGTAGAAAAAAAAGTCACTTTTTCCGAAACATTTTAAGTATTGAAAATAAAATTCTTGCATTTGACCTGTCTAATTCCACTAATGTTTAAAAGTTTTTTTTAATTAATACTTCAGCATTTATCATTAATTTAAAACAAAAACACTTAAAGTATATTCTTTTTATTTTTAATTAACTGTTTTCCTGGCGAATTCAAAAGTTTCTTTCACTGATAGTTCACTAATTTCACTGATACTGGGCAGTTTACTTTTTCTCTGAATTGGCAAAGAGCCAAATTAGGAAATAAAGAATTTTGAAAATTATATAATTTAAATTCAAATTACGTCGTTCGTAATTAACTTCTTAATTTCATTTTCTCTTTCTCCCTTTTTACTCACTTCCATTTTCAATTATTATTTCAATTTTTATCAGCTATAGTTCACCAAGAAGTATCATTGCTACGAAAGAAAAAAAAAGCAATACAAAATCATGATTACTTCTTTACTTATTTTCATAGCTTTATTTTATGTTATTGTGGTTTTGATTTTTTTGATATTCATCAGGTGTTGGGCTACGCTGTGCGAGTTTTCTATTAAGAATTAAATATAAAACCAATATTAAGAATTATTATTATTATTATTATTTTTGGATCTTCAAAATGAATTATAAAATCTCCTGTGAAAACTGAGCTACTAAAAAGACTTTTTAAGCTAAACCACCAAAAAAAAAAAAAGGGAGACCAAAACTTGAAACAACTTGAGGGAAAACTTGAAAACAACTAAGTTACAAACTGGGAAACTTTAATCAAGAACAGGTCGTCTTAGAATAGGATTCCGTGGAAGTCCAGGTCCCATCGGGAGCCATGAGCCAGTGAAGAAAAATAATAAACTGATAATTGATAACAGATAATCCACACTTTGAGTAAAGAATCAAGTTTTTGAATGGATTATGTTTGTTAAGCGATCCTCTTCGCAATTTATGAATGATTAAGCTTTGGAAAACTGAAATGATTAAGACGAGATTCTTTTACAAAATTGATTTTGCATTAGAACTTAAATTTATCATACTAAAATTTCATTCACATGTAAATTTTCTTGCACCCACAGAAGTGTGAGATATAGAAAATGAAAAGCTGCTAACCGAAAGGCGTGCAGTTCTCTTCATCTGTACCGTCCAAGCAATTCTTCTCCCCATCGCACACGAAATACCACGAGATGCACTGTCCACTCGTGCACTGGAAGGTGTCATTCAGGCACTCTGCAATAAAATAAAATAATGAATTGTTTTTAATATTAAAACTGACAGGTGTGATATTTTATAGGTTTTTGAAACAACTGCTTCATGGATCAGTTATTTATCTTGCAATTTGCATCGATAATTAAGAAGACTTAAAAGGTTTCGATTGTTTAAAGGATAAATACAAAGCATGGGAGAAACTTTAATATTTTTTGGTAAATGTTTATACTGAAGCGGATGATAAATTTAAAATACTCATAAAAGTTTTCTTTTTCTTTTATATTCATTGATATCTTTTTCTTTAAAATGCAATGTTGATGGACCAGAATTTTTATTACTTTTGGGCGTTTTCCTTTGATCTAAAAGTTAAAAATTGTCCGCATAATTTTATGTGGAATTCACTTCCAGATTAGAATACAGTACACTCCCGAGTATCCGGCCTAAGGTGGCGGAAGAGCACGCTGGATAAGAAAAAAGCCGGATTGGCCGGAGATCTATGAATTCATTTCTTTCTCAACAATACCAGAAGAAAGGTTTTTACACCAAAACTCAATGTTACAATACGTATTTTTTCACTTCTTATTAAATACTAATCCCTCCATTTATCTCAAGAAACATAGAATATGAACGTGGTGGTGATCCGATGTAACACAGAAGCAGTCGCCGGTAACGTGTCGAGTTAAAATAGAATGCTCTATACTGTAGTTTATATATGTATATATACTGTACTGCAAGAATTTACTAGAGAAAAAGTAAGTGAAAGGATATAAATTGTCCGCATTTTAATATAAATTCTGTAATGCCTAACTTAATTACGATAAATGAAAACTAGGTCGGATAATATGGAAGCCGGATACTCGGGAGTGTACTGTATATCCATATAATTACTTCTAATATTATCAGCATTACAGTAAATATAATAATAAAAAAAATCCTCAGATCCGTTTAGTCTTATCACCTACTCTGTAGTTTATTTCCTACCATCTATTCACCCTGCCCTTACTACTAGAAGACGACCCAATATTTCATGTACAGATAGATATATTATCGATTTCTTCTCTCCACAGACTTTTTTAAGACGCATTGAAATGTTAGATAGGCAACGAAACTTCCAATCATTTTGTAATGCAAAACACAAGGATTGCACAAAGAGTTAATACAAAATCGCCGTCTACTCACGTGTATTTCTTGAGCTGCATTTCGGTGTGTCGATCATGCACTCGCACGTTTCTCGGATGCATCTGCTGTTTGGATCTCTCGCTTCGCACTGGGTGTGGGACAAGCACGGTTTCCCGAGGGACACTGGCTTTGAAGAGATCTCTGTTGACGGGACCAATAAAATACGATTAAGACAAACGGAAGCAGAATGGGTATGGATAGAAATTTCAATGGAAATAATTCAAGTGAAATGGTAGTCGCATCACAAACATAATTGAGTTTGTAGGTACAAATCTAACGAAACACTAATCTACTCTTCTTTTCAACATAAGATAAACGGAGCTGACTTTTGTGTCGTAAAATGCTACATTTCATTCCTAGTCTTTTTCTTTTTTTTAAATTTCTCGTATGCGAGGTATTGTAATTGTCAAAAAATTCGAGATTTTGACGTTTCTGTACGTTTAAGATCTCATTAGAGTTCGAAAAACACATTTCTAGAATTATGACTCTCTGTGACAAGGATAACACAAAAACGCTTTGAATAAACAGGTGAAATTTGATGTACGGTCTCGATAGCAATTCTATAGATTTCA